>NC_134362.1:202321042-202526042 GCF_048569485.1 Anomaloglossus baeobatrachus | reverse complement strand
ATACACAGATGGAGGATAGGATTAGCAAAGGTGAGGCCCCACTGACTAAATAGGAAAGGATAGGAAAGGGGCTGATGGTGGCCAGAGAAAAACCCTACAAAAACCCAAATACCTGATAGTACAAAAAGGTCCTCAGATCGCACGATCTGCACTCCGTCCTATATCAGGCGCTCTTGTCAAACCAATGAACAGAAAGAAGGAACAATTACAAATTCAAGAAGCAACAACACATGGACTTATAGGAGCAATACTCCAAACATAGCTGCAGGGAGCTTCCCAGCTAAGCAACAGAGAGGGAGGATTCCTGCATGGAAGTAAACTGACAATAACCACAATAATTGACAACCCAGATAAGAACAAAAACAACATAAGAAAGAACTAAACACTTATCTGGGGAAGATGTGGCCAGTAGCAAGATGAAAAGACTGGTGAGCTACAGGACAATGATAACTGGCTCAGACTGCCACTAGGCCAAGGTTTAAATAGGCAGAGAGTTAGCAATGGAAACGCCCATTGCTCCAGCACACCTGGTCTCTGTCCAAACCATTCCTGCCCACAAGAGGGAGCCTCACAGCAGAAAAAGCATAACTGACATTCAGAACAGTTCTGTAGGTATGCTGCAGCCATATCATGGCCATGTTAAACCGCCGTAAACAGGATTGTCAGATGGAAAGTGATAGAACCACGTGAAAGGCTAGATAAAAATGCTTGTCTCTGTCTTTCTATTTGGTGGTACATCATGTACTGTAGCTGTACTTGGTCCCTGTGCTTTGTATTAAAAAAGAAACAAAAAAAACCCAAGACAGAATTTATAGCAATGCCCACATGATATATTTAACAGAGCAATAGGTGTAATAATTGCAATAATAATGGAAACGTTTTCTAGATTCTTGTATCCGTATACACTGATGCATCCCTGTCTCCTATTGTGCTGCATAGCTAAACTGGATTGCTATTCACCATGTAGACCAGCTGGGTGGCTCCTCCTAAGAAAGAGAGCAAGAAGTGCAATTATACTTCTTATTGTTGAATGGAATCTGTCAGGTTTTTTCTGTATAATCTGAGAGATTTCATGATGAAGGGGCTGAGAGTCTGAATCGAGCTATGTGTCTCTTAATAGGCTGTGTGTTGCTGTTTCAATTAAATCAGTGTTTTATCAGCAGGAGATTATCACTAAAGGACTTGGTATTTCATGTGTTCAAGTCAAATGCCCTGCAGCAGAAAAAACTGTGATTGTAACAAGATGACAGCATGCATACTAGTAAGTGAAATATTGCTAAAATCAGGGTCTCTGTCAATACATCATGCTGCTCTCAGATTGCGTTGCAAAAACTTACTGACAGATTCCCATTAAAGGTGAAACTGTCACCAGGTTTTTGTTACCCAATCTGAGAGCAGCATGATGTAAAGTCAGAGACCTTGATTCCAACAATGTGTCCCTTACTGGGCTGCTTACTGTTATTTTGATATATATGCAGCCAATAAACAGTGATTGTACTAGTTCTCTGAATGTTGAGGTCTGTATAACCTCGTCTCCACCACGGATTGGCAGCTTTCTGTCCAAGTACAGTCTACACAGACAGTTGCCAATCAGTGGTGAGGGTGGCATTATATTGAGCTCAGGAATATGGTGGACTGTCTGGCTACAGGTCTACTACCATGATTCCCCAGAAAATAAGACACTGTCTTATATATTTTTTGCCCAGAAAAATGTTCTAGGATTTATTTTCAGGGTATTGTCTATTTTGGGGAAAATATGGGTTGGGGGTAAGTTTATCCCCCCCAAAAAGGCAGACCCCCTTCCTTCCCCAGGAGAATCATACTTACAAAACTCCAGACATCTGCGTTGCTCCCAGGTCCTCAGCGCACTCCCCGCAGGTTCTTGTCTTCCCCACGGAGGTTCCCCCCAGCACTCACTCACACACATGTATTAGGGTGTCCGGTGCCCTACTGCCCCCATCTCGAAGTGGTGACTAGGGAAACTGCAATGTAAATGTTTGTGACTATTGTATGGTATTCTTGTGTTAATGTAATGCATTGCCCTGTAATACGGCCAGCTGCCACCAGATGTCACTGGTTCCCGGGTCCCTTAGTGAGAAGGGATGGATAGGGAGTGACAGGTCAGCAGGGGTTAAGTGAGGGGGTGGATCACCAGCACAGGAAAATGTATAGGGAGAATTAACTTCCTGTTTAGTCAGATAGGGAGATGCAGAACAAGCAAAGTAGAGTGGATGATGTGGAGGTGAGAGACAAAAGACAGTGAAGAAGAGGAGAAAGAGATCAGTATACAGTGAAAGGGGAGCTCGTCTGCAGTGAGGTGTAATACCAGTAAAGAGGAGAAGTAGAGGAGAAAGGCGCCCCTTCCTAGGCTGGCACCTGCTTGTACTTGAGAGAACACAGTCGCAGCGGGAGGGCATCAAAGGAGTCCATCCGTTTGTGAGTCGGGCCGAACGACCCGCCATCATGCTGAGGGACTGGGTCAGAAACGGGAGGATAAGTCGCCCCATGGTTGCCAAAACTGTAGAGCCCAGCTCAGTATGGAATAGAATGCAAGTAATGGTCGATGCTGTAAAATTTGTCTCGAAAAGCTTGGAACTGTCTGCAAACAAAGTGTTAAGTAGCGTTGTTAAAGTTGCATCTGGTGGTGGACTCATTACTGGCAATGCTGGGTGCGCAGCTGATTGTAGTGAACGGGATCCTGAGACGAAGATGCAGATGTACAGCTGCAGGCAGGTACCACCTCCACACCAACCACACACACCACCCTGCCCCCTGTGTCTGTAATGTGCCAGGGTGGGTTGAGAACCACAACCCTCACCCACGACACCCCCTCTCCAGCACTTTATATACACACACACGTACACGCAAACAAACATATACACACACATCCAGTAATACCGCACTGCTTCCAGAAGACAGAGGGACCTAGGATGCTGTGAACATGAGGACCTGCCATGGAGCACATTGAGGACCTGCCATGGAGCACATTGAGGACCTGCCATGGAGCACATTGAGGACCTGCCATGAAGCACATTGAGGACCTGCCATGAAGCACATTGAGGACCTGCCATGGAGCATATTGAGGACCTGCCATGGAGCACATTGAGGACCTGCCATGGAGCACATTGAGGACCTGCGATGCAGCACATTGAGGACCTGCCATGGAGCACATTGAGGAACTGCCATGGAGCACATTGAGGACCTGCGATGCAGCTGTGAAGCCCCACAGGTGTTGTGTCGGTGCATTACCTTCAGGGACTCCGCTGTCAGTCTGGATCTTGTCACTGGTAGGAGATCTTCTATCTGTCGTGACGCCACTCTCAGTATTGCGGTCAGTGGGGACCGCCACTGCAGGTTGAGGGACGCCTGGGGCTGATGGTAAGTGCAGTTAGTTGGAATAGCCTCCTGAGAGTGAGGCAAGCCCCAGGGCCCTGTGTAGGTGTGTAGAACCACAAGGCGCAGAATAACTCCACACAAGCAGGATGTCTTTCAGGGGTTTTACTCACAATTGATGGCAGGGTGAGTAACCCGGGCGTAGCTGGGATGAACCAGGCTGGAACCAGGTATCCTTCAGGCTGACTTCTGATGGTGACTACCAACTCGCCTTCCTTAGCCCTTGGTGGTTTGGGGTAACCCCGACTTTTAGTCCCTATGGGGGTCACCCAGGGAAGTTGCTGAAGCCTCTCTCCCCTTCGTTTACCGTTTGCTTGTTGCCTGGGCCAGATCACTCCAGCTGCTTGCCTCCTGTGAACTGTGGGCCCTAACTGTGGCTACGTGGCTGCGGCTTTTGGGTGTTGTGGTGTGGGCTTTGAGGGCCCCACACCGGCAGGTTTAGCAAGGAAAGGTGGATCTATCCCCGCTCCGGGATCTGCCGCCCGTTTGGGCCTGGTACTCCCTAGCAGTCTCCTTACTTCCCACTCTGTGCTCTCTCTTTAGCTGGAGACGGGTTTCGGGTAGCACTCCTAGGTGACCGTTCTCCCCCGTCGGTAGCCACTGCGCGGGCGCTGTCAGACTGCAACAGCCCCAGGGGTAGGGGTCAGCTCCTCTCGGAGCTCCCTGGACTCTCTTTACTCCTCCTTCTCTTTTCCCTTTTGTGCCTGCCTACGCCACCTAGCAACCAGATTCTCTTACCACACCCCTTGAGAGGAGATGGAGGCTTTTGGCCCCCTCCACTATTCCAGTGCAGGTGAAGGCTTTTCCCCCTCCTGGGATCCCCAGGGGTCCTCTCATAGGTACATGTGTGAGACCTGATCACTATGCGCCTGTGTAGTCACACCTCGGTCAGCCTTCTGGATTACCTGTATTGTACTGTCCCCAGCATGGGTGCAGTACTCAGTGGTGCCTGACCAGGTCAGGGGCGCCACATTCCCCCTTAGTTATCACCAGCACGTCCTCGGGCTGCAAGACAACATTTTAAAATGCATAAAACATTAAAACATGTAAAACATTTTTAAAAGCACCAGGTACCATACATCACCACCCTCCACCCACAAGTCCGTTAACCCACCCAAAACCCTCTCACGTTGGCCGCGCCTTCAGCCACTTCTGGCAGGATGTAGAGGCGGCTTTCATGGGCTGGTGGTCTTCAGGGTATACCTGGCCTGGTGGATCCGCGCCTTCAGCCTCTTCTGGCAGGATGTAGAGGCGGCCTCCACAGTTGGTGCTGACCAGGTACCCTCTTTGTGGTGGAGAGCCAGGCCCCATAAACAGGCATGCTCTCTGGTCGCAGGTAAGCCAAGGCCCTATATACGGACGGGCTCCCTGGTTGCAGACGAGCCAAGCCCCTAAACAGGCTGACTCTGGTGGCGGTGGTGCCCTCTGGTGTAACTATTTACACTGCGAGAGTTTGTGGCTATAGCCAGTTCATAGCCTTAAGGTTCATGGATTTCTCACATTAGTTTATGTGGGCACATTCTTAAACTTGTAAACGTTGCAAACTGGTCAAAACTGTAACTTGCTGTACTTCTTTCTTTACTTTACATAGATTCCTCCTTACCAGGGCTTGGGCCTGTAGGGCTGCGGCACCTGTTGCTTTCTTCATTTCTCTCATCATCGGAGGTAGTCTCATCAGTGGGTCCTTTATCTTTCCTTTCTTCTTCTGTATCTGTTTCTTTTTCTTGTGGTATGGAGACAACTGGGTTTCTATAGGAATCTCTGGTACATGGCGTAACGTCAAGTGCATACCATCCTCTTTCTCCTTGGTGCATGGTGAATTCCACTGAATCTCCCGTCCGTAGGTTCCTTCCTGGATGTCCTCTGGGCAAATTAGCTCTGACGTCTCTCCTATTGACAAAAATGCCTTCTTTGATACCAGGTGCAACGATGAACCCGTATCCTGACTTCAGGCTAAAGTCTTCCACAATTCCTCTACAAAGGGGTCCTCTGACCTGTGCTTTGGCTCTTCTCAGGAACCGTTTTTCTTCTAGGTCTCTGGCCGTTATGTCATCTCTTTGCTCTGGGGATGGCGGAGCAGGTGACAACTGGTTTCGGCTACGGCGCCGTGTCTTGCGGGCTTGATTCTGTTGGGTGGCTGCTTCACTGCTGGCAGGCTCCCAGGTGAGGTTGCTGGATAAATCTTCCTCTTCATCCCAGCGAGAATATGGCAACATCTCCGGCTCTGGGCATGGATCCACTGCTGATGGCTCCTGGGTCAGCTCCTCAGCTTCCTGGCCTCCCCTCCCCCTTAGTTCTTCTGAGCACTCCTTTGGTGGCAGTGCTGGGGATGGACTTTCTTCAGCAGGCCCAGGCAGGGATCTTTTTGGCATGATTGCTGCAGGAGTCGTCTTGGGGGTATGCGGAGGGAGTATGTACTGGTCCACCAACCATTGTGGAAACTTGGCCTCCATGTCAGCCTTCAGCTGCCAGTATGCGGGGTCCTCCCCCAGCGTGGGCTTTCCAGCAGGGACCTCTTTGGACTGGGGAGCGGTGTCTGCTCTGGCCTTGCAGGCCGGGGAAAATGGTGATGCAATCTTGTCTCGGCGGGCCGCGCCTGGCATGGCGGCGGCCTGGATGGGCGTTTCTGGCGCAGCTTGGATCGACGTCGCAGCTGCGATGGGGTCTTTGCAGGCTGGGCTGGGCGTCGCTGCCTCGATCGGAGCTTGGCGGGCCGCACCTGGCGGGGCTGCGGCTTGGTTCAGCACCTCACTTGCGGCGCGGACGGGCGTCGCTGCTGCGGTGGGGTCTTGGCGGGCCGGGCCTAGCATGGCGGCGGCCTGGGTCAGCGTCACACCTGCGGCATGGATGAGGGTCGCGGCGGCAGCCGGATCTTTGCGGGCCGGGCAGGACATCTCTGCGGCGGCCTGGGCTTGGCGGGCCGCACCTGGCATGGCTGCGGCCTGGTTCAGCGTCGCCGCGCCGGGCATCTCATCAGGGACCGCGGGCGTGGCAGCAGGGGTCGGGGCACTCGCGCTGGCAGGGGCAACACTGGACTCATCCATCGGTGGCACCATCGGGGTCTGAGTCGTCGCCGCTCGGTCTGGCACTCGTCGCGCAGCTTTTTCCTCATAGGCCTTCACCGCGGCAGCCATCTCCAGAAGCTCCATGCGTTCCTCTCTGATCTGCTCCACGACCCGGGTCTCCAGTCGGTCGCAGAACTGGGCAAGCTCCCGATACCACCAGGCAGCGGAGCCTGGTTCTGGGTTTCTGCGTTCAGACGCCATTTCCTCTGCGCCTTCTTCTGCACGATTTCCCAGCAGTGGACTCGTCGCTGCCTCCAGTTGCAGGCTCTTCAGTTTCTGCTCTGCCTCTTCCAGCAGCAGGCTTCTGGCTCCCTTTCTGTCCCGACGTCTCCGAACGCCTCCGCTCTCTTCACTTGCGAGGTCAGGACTCTGCAGGGGATCTCTGGGTAGCCACACCTCTTCGTGGGCGGTAACTTCTCCCAGCGCGGGCTGCTGTTGTTTTTCAGCGCGCTTTTCATGGTGGCAATATGGCGGCGCTTCCAATTTTTCAAGCGGACCGCCCAGGCACATGGTCACCTGTCTGAACAGGTCTAGTCCTTATCCTGTTCGTGACGCCAGATGTGAAGCCCCACAGGTGTTGTGTCGGTGCATTACCTTCAGGGACTCCACTCGGCTGGATCTTGTCACTGGTAGGAGATCTTCTATCTGTCGTGACGCCACTCTCAGTATTGCGGTCAGTGGGGACCGCCACTGCAGGTTGAGGGACGCCTGGGGCTGATGGTAAGTGCAGTTAGTTGGAATAGCCTCCTGAGAGTGAGGCAAGCCCCAGGGCCCTGTGTAGGTGTGTAGAACCACAAGGCGCAGAATAACTCCACACAAGCAGGATGTCTTTCAGGGGTTTTACTCACAATTGATGGCAGGGTGAGTAACCCGGGCGTAGCTGGGATGAACCAGGCTGGAACCAGGTATCCTTCAGGCTGACTTCTGATGGTGACTACCAACTCGCCTTCCTTAGCCCTTGGTGGTTTGGGGTAACTCCGACTTTTAGTCCCTATGGGGGTCACCCAGGGAAGTTGCTGAAGCCTCTCTCCCCTTCGTTTGCCGTTTGCTTGTTGCCTGGGCCAGATCACTCCAGCTGCTTGCCTCCTGTGAACTGTGGGCCCTAACTGTGGCTACGTGGCTGCGGCTTTTGGGTGTTGTGGTGTGGGCTTTGAGGGCCCCACACCGGCAGGTTTAGCAAGGAAAGGTGGATCTATCCCCGCTCCGGGATCTGCCGCCCGTTTGGGCCTGGTACTCCCTAGCAGTCTCCTTACTTCCCACTCTGTGCTCTCTCTTTAGCTGGAGACGGGTTTCGGGTAGCACTCCTAGGTGACCGTTCTCCCCCGTCGGTAGCCACTGCGCGGGCGCTGTCAGACTGCAACAGCCCCAGGGGTAGGGGTCAGCTCCTCTCGGAGCTCCCTGGACTCTCTTTACTCCTCCTTCTCTTTTCCCTTTTGTGCCTGCCTACGCCACCTAGCAACCAGATTCTCTTACCACACCCCTTGAGAGGAGATGGAGGCTTTTGGCCCCCTCCACTATTCCAGTGGAGGTGAAGGCTTTTCCCCCTCCTGGGATCCCCAGGGGTCCTCTCATAGGTACATGTGTGAGACCTGATCACTATGCGCCTGTGTAGTCACACCTCGGTCAGCCTTCTGGATTACCTGTATTGTACTGTCCCCAGCATGGGTGCAGTACTCAGTGGTGCCTGACCAGGTCAGGGGCGCCACACAGCACATTGAGGACCTGCCATGGAGCACATTGAGGACCTGCCATGGAGCACATTGAGGACCTGCCATGGAGCACACTGAGGACCTGCGATGCAGCACATTGAGGACCTGCCATGGAGCACATTGAGGACCTGCCATGGAGCACATTGAGGACCTGCGATGCAGCACATTGAGGACCTGCGATGCAGCACATTGAGGACCTGCCATGGAGCACATTGAGGACCTGCCATGGAGCACATTGAGGACCTGCCATGGAGCACATTGAGGACCTGCCATGGAGCACATTGAGGACCTGCCATGCAGCACATTGAGGACCTGCCATGCAGCACATTGAGGACCTGCGATGCAGCACATTGAGGACCTGCGATGGAGCACATTGAAGAGCTGCGATGCAGCACATTGAGGACCTGCGATGGAGCACATTGAAGACCTGCGGTAGAACACATCAGTGCTTTCCACCACAGGTCCTTGATACGTTCCACAGCGTCCCAGGTCACCGGATATATGTGTGTTTGTTTGTGTGATGTGCTTGTACATTCTACCACAGGTCCTCAATGCATTCCACCATAGGTCATAGCGTTCCACAGTGTACCGGTCTGGTGAGTATCATTGCAGGGACTGTCATCTTTCTTTTGGGGGGTGTCTGCTTTCTTTAACGAAGTGTCGTGCAGTATTCTTTAACTTTTTTAGCTGCATGGACACTTCATTATTGAACCACAACTAGGGCTTATTTTCGGGGTAGGGCTTATTTTTGGGGAAACACGGTAGTTCTGTAATGATATTTTCCTGCTGATAAAACTGTGATTTTATAAAAACTACACTAAGCAGCCCAGTAATTGACACACAGATGGAATCAGGGTCTTTACTTGATGCTTTACTCAAACTAGGCGGCAAAAACTGTGTGACAGATTCACTTTATTAGGAACCTGTCACCAGGTTTTTCTTCCTTGTCTGAGAGCAACATAATGTATTATAAGAGACCCTGATTACAGTGATGTGTCACCTAGTTTACAGGGTGCCGTAGATGTGACATAATCAGAGTTCTCAGATGTTGCATTTGGTCTCTACCTTTCTCTCTCACTCTACTCCCCCTCCATAGACTTCAATAGTCAGCTGTAATCTGATCACTCAGTGAACATCAGTGTGATGGCGTGATATCGTGGGTTGTGTATAATTTTGTGTAGGTTTGTATTTTAGGCTTGGTGCTCTGTCCATTCTGTGTATTCCTTGTGTGTACATTGTCTTGTTTGCAGGTTAATCACCCCCTGCCGGGCTTTTGTCCCTAAGTCTGGGGGAGGGGGGAGCCTGTGATCCACCTAAACTCTCTGCTTATCTGGGGTATTATTCATTCTGGCTGGGAAGGACAAGAGACAAGCAGTAAGATTCATCCTCTGGGGCAGAAGCTGCAGCTTTCCAGAGAGACCTGGACATTTGTCGATTACTGGACTGTATCCGTAAATTGAAGTGCTTGAAAAATCCTTCACATCCAAAAAACGTGGCGCTGATCCCCAAATGTATTGTATCAGAATCATTTTTATTCGGCTACTATAAAATATTACATAAAATATTACAACGCGTTTCGGCTAAAAATCTTAAAAAAAGATAGCCTTCTTCAGGTAAAATAACAATAATAATAAGTGGACTGTATCCGTGTTCCTGGACTATTTTACCCTCTGTTTGGTGGATTATTTGATGTTCCTTCTGATTTGCTTGGAATAAAGATTTTTTGGATTGTTCACCCATCTCTCGCTCTGTTGATTGTGTGATATCGGAGAAGGACCCTGTGACAGGCAGTCTGTCTTGTCTTGACCAGACTTGCTTTTAGCAGGGTTTTTTTTAGTGTATAATGATTTTGCAAGAAAGGGGGGAAAAGAAGTGGCTCATAAGTGCAGAAAGGAGCAGATTTCTCTGTGAGATATATTACAAAGGTTCTTGTATTTGCTTGCATTTTTGATTTATGCAGTTTGTTGAAATGACAGTGACCATTTGGGCATTTGATGATATATATGTATATTCTTCTCTTTTTTTGTTTTTTTTATGTCCTACCTTATAATAAATGAAGCGTCCTGAAAACAGAGAACACATTTCATTTCTACATCTGAGTTATTTTTTTTTTTTTTTTCAAGCAAAACAAAATATATGTTTTTGTTTTTTTTTATTCTTCTCTTAATTTTAAACAAAACGGATTTCTGAAAACAATGTTTTTAGAATAAACTTTGCGGGATATATTCCCTAATTACCTCCGGAAATGTAATAAAGTTCTCCAAAAATTTATTAAAAATCATATTTAAAGCTTTCTCATAAAAGCCACGTTCAGAGGAGACACATTCGAATCCTCTAAGGCTCCTTTATTGAGGAAAATATTAATATTTGCTCAGCCTCTAAATTGGAATAAAATTACAAAGAGGCATAGATATCCTATATCACATTTTATAAACGAGTTGGAAATGTGAGCGCAAACACGGCACCGGATTGGAGACAACGTAAATAATCGGGTTACAATGATTTTTAATCGCATTTCGCTACGATCTTCATTTATTAAGTGCATCTATGGGAAAACGCTTACGGAGTCGCAGCCGGAATGAAGATATTGATAAAGCGGCTGAACTCATCTGATAAACAATTAGCTGACCTGTTTGTTAATGGGGTTTGGTTGTAACCATTGTGTCTTAGACGGGCGCTAATTGAATGATATTGGTGATGGGTTATTGGACAATTCGAGAATTTGGTTGTAAGGAGCAAGTAACGCTCTGATCACGGTTTGACCGGGAACAAAGTCATAAGTCGTCTCTCCTTATAAGCTCCTGTCTTATTAGATTTTTACGGGATGTTTTAGGTTTCAGGGCAGTCTTTAGGATGGAGAATTTATTTTCTTTTCAATGCACTGCTAGGTGGCAGCACTGAGTAAGTTCTGTATCTCTTTAAAGGGGTTGTCCACTACTTGGGCCATGTCAGAAGTTGCATTCTTAGGGCCCACGTGACATTGTTATGACACATGGGCCCCGCAACCAGTCAGCGCCGGCTTCCTTCTCCCCACCTTCGGACATCGGCATCGGCTTCCTTCTCCCCACCTTCGGATGTCAGAACTGGCTTCCTTCTCCCCGCCTTCGGATATCGGCATCGGCTTCCTTCTTCCCGCCTTCAGACATCGGCACCGGCTTCCTTCTTCCCACCTTCAGACGTCAGAACTGGTTTCCTTCTGCCCGCCTTCGAACATCAGCACCAGCTTCCTTCTCCCCGCCTTCGGACGTCAGCGCTGGCTTCCTTCTCCCCACCTTCAGATGTAGACACCGGCTTCCTTCTCCCCGCCTTCGGACGTTAGAATCGGTTTCCTTCTGCCCATCTTTTGGACGTCAGAATCGGCTTCCTTATGCCCGTCTTCGGACTTCAGCACTAGCTTCCTTCTCCCTGCCTTTGGACATTTGAGCAGGAAGTCATCACAATGCTCATATCCTGCTCAAATGTCCAAAGATGAGGAGACAGAAGCCAGAGCATTGATTGCGGGGCTTGCGTGTCATAACAATCAACATCCCGGTATGGACATTTGAGCAGGATGTGGACACTGCTCTGACTTCCTGCCCAAATGTCCGAAGGCAAAGAGAAGGAAGCCAGCACTGATGTCCGAAGGTGGGGTGAAGGAAGTCAGAGCTGAATTCCGAAGGTAAGGAGAAGGAAGCCAGCACTGACATGCGAAGGTGGGGAGAAGAAAGCCAGCTCTGAAGTCTGAAGGTGGGGAGAAAGAAGCCAGCGCTGACAAGTGAAAATGGGGAGAAGGAAGCCGGGGCTGACGTCCGAAGGTGGGGGGAAAGAAACCGGTGCTGATGTTCGAAGGTGGGGAGAAGGAAACCAGTGCTGACGTCCAAAGACTGGGAGAAGGAAGCCGGCGCTGAAGTCCAAATGTGGGGAGAAGGAAGCCAGCGCTGGTGTCCAAAGATGGGAAGAAGGAAGCCGGCACTGACGTCGGAAGGTGTGGTGAAGGAAGCCGGCACTGACGTCGGAAGGTGTGGAGAAGGAAGCCAGCACTGACGTCCGAAGGTGGGGAAAAGGATATCGGTAGGTGGAAAGAAGGAAGCCAGCACAGACGTCGGAAGGCAGGGAGAAGAAAGCCAGCACTGACATTTGAAAGTAGGGAGAAGGAAGCCAGCTCTGACATCCGAATTTGGGGAGAAAGAAGCCAGCTCTGACGTCTGAAGGTGGGGAGAAAGAAGCCAGCGCTGACAACTGAAAATGGGGAGAAGGAAGCCAGGGCTGACATCGGAAGGTGGGGAGAAGGAAACCAGTGCTGACGTCCAAAGACTGGGAGAAGGAAGCCAGCGCTGAAGTCCAAATGTGGGGAGAAGGAAGCCAGTGTGACGCCCTGGGCAAGCCAGGGGTCACAGGTCATAACACCACCACACCCTACACCCCAGTTAGGAACACCAAAGCTAACCTAAAATCCTTGTTGCCTTCCTCCAGGGGCTGATGTCCACACCAGGGGGTGGGCCAGGCGGTTGGCTCCGCCCACCGATGAGTTCACAGCCCTGGAGGCGGGAGAACCAGGCAGTGCAGTTTAGGAGGAGGAAGTAGAAGGAAGTGGTAGAGGAGCAAAGGAGAGGAGCTGAAGAAAGGGAAAGTGACAGTTAAGAGACAGCCTGAAGCTGGTCCGGGTGTGTGCCCCGGACTGAGACAGCAAGGTCAGCAGACGGCGGTGACTGTCTGCAGGGGTGGCTGTTTGGAGGTTGCTGAAAGGACCGCGGACGGGTGGTGGCCCGGCGGTACCGGAGCGGTATACGAAGAACAGTCAGCACCAGTGGCAGGGGCCTTTCGGATCCCGGCAAGGCTAGGAGTCGCCGTGAATTTGCCAAATCCGTTAGTGAAGGGGACCTCTGGGTCTCCCAACAACCAAGTCCCTATTGAAGGCAAAAGTCCGACCGTTAAGGGGAGACACCGCCACCGCCAAGGCACCAGTTTCCCAGGGCCAGCGCCTGCGGGCAAGAGAGGGGCTCCTCCGGCCCATATCCAAGCCGGGGAGCGGGTAACCGGTGGGAACCCATCGCTACCAAAAAGACTTTACATAGGTGCAGGGAAGAGACCGTCATCGCTAACTGCAGGGAACATCAGCACCGTAACCGTCCGAGGGACCCGTCCAACCAGCCGTTTGTTTACCGAGAACTGTGTTGTGTTTACTGGCTGAGTGAGTACCTCCGTGCCGTGCGGCACAGCGCTGCCCCTGCGCCCTTGCACCTCCACAGGCCCCATACCCGCCTGTCCACCATACCAACCCCATCACTGGGCCCCGGGATCACCAAAAACCCCCTACCCACGGAGGGGCAAATCAACAACTGGCTTCTCCATACCATCACTCCCGGGCTCCTCAGACAGAGCAGCGGTGGTGTCCACTTAATCACCACAACCGTGGGTGGCGTCACGGACAATACATTATCCCAAAACCCAATCCCCTTTCACTCACGGGCGAGGAGCGCCGCTCGAGTCCAAAAAGGAGAGGGAGAGGGAGAGCAGAGGGAGAGCGCGGCGTCCCCTCCTCCGCCCGCGACACCAGCACTGACGTCCGAAGGTGGAAAGAAGTGTCGCGGGCGGAGGAGGGGACGCCGCGCTCTTCCTACTGTTCGGGTGCGGCTGCTGCGGCCTGCTGCTGCCGCTGCTCGGTGGCTCGAGCGATGGGCCGGATCCCGGGGACTCGAGCGGCGCTCCTCGCCCGTGAGTGAAAGGGGATTGGGATTTGGGATAGTTTATTGTCCGTGACGCCACCCACGGTTGTGGTGATGGAGTGGACACCACCGCTGCTCTGTTTGGGGGAGCCCGGGAGTGATGGTACGGAGCAGCCAGTTGTTGATTTGCCCCTCCGTGGGTAGGGGTCTTGGTGCTCCCGGGGCCCGGTGGTGGGATTGGAATGGTGGACAGGCGGGGATGGGGCCTGTGGAGGTGCAGGGGCGCAGGGGCAGCGCTGTGCCGCACGGCACGGAGGTACTCACTCAGCCAGTAAACACGACACAGTTCTCGGTAAACAAACGGCTGGTTGGACGGGTCCCTCGGACGGTTCACGGTGCTGATGTTCCCTGCAGTTAGCGGTGACGGTCTCTTCCCTGCACCTATGAAAGTCTCTTTGGTAGCGATGGGTCCCCACCGGTAACCCGCTCCCCAGCTTGGATATGAGCCGGAGGAGCTCCACGCTTGCCCGCAGGCGCTGGCCCTGGGAAACTGGTGCCTTGGCGGTGGCGGTGTCTCCCCTTAACGGTTGGACTGTTGCCTTCAACGGGACTTGGTTGTTGGGAGACAGTCGTCCCCTTCACTGTCGGATTTGGCAAATTCGGCGACTCCTAGCCTTGCCGGGATCCGAAAGGCCCCTGCCCTGGTGCTGACTAATCTTCGTATACCGCTCCGGTACCGCCGGGTCACTACCCGTCCACGGTCCTTTCGGCAACCTCCAATCAGTCTCGCCTGTAGACGGTCACCGCCGTCTGCCAACCTTGCTGTCACAGTCCGGGGCACACACCCGGACCAACTTCAAGCTTTACTACGCTCACTTTTCTGTCACTTCAGCTTTTCTCCTTAGCTCCACTACTACTTCACTTCCTTCTACTTTCACTTCCTTAACTGCACTGCCTGGTTCTCCCGCCTCCAGGGCTGTGAACTCCTCGGTGGGCGGAGCCAACCGCCTGGCCCACCCCCTGGTGTGGACACCAGCCCCTGGAGGAAGGCAACAAGGATTTTAGTTTTGACCTTGTGTGTACCTGCAGGGAATGTGGGGTGCGTGTGGTGTTGTGACCTGTGACCCCTGGCTTGCCCAGGGCGTCACAGAAGGAAGCCAGCGCAGACGTTGGAAGGCGTGGAGGAGGAAGCCAGTGCAGACATCCGAAGGTGGGGAGAAGGAAACTGGTGCTGATGTTTCAAGGTGGGGAGAAGGAAGCCAGCGCAGACGTCCGAAGGTGGGGAGAAGGAAGCCAGCGCTGATGTCCAAAGATGGGGAGAAGGAAGCCGGTGCTGACGGCGAGAAGGAAGCCGGCACTGATGTCCGAAGGTGGGAAGATAAAATCCGGCGCTGATTGGTCGCAGTGCCCTTGTGTTATAAAAATGTCACATGGGCCCTGGGAACACAACCTCTTACATTGCTGGAACCACAGCCGCACTGGAGGTCAATATAGGTTTACTTTTACACGGGTGAACAAGGAGAATGAGAAGCTGTTGTCCAAGTAGTGCACAACCCCTTTAAGACCATGATCTCTATCTGCTGTACAACTACAATGTTGTTAAGGCCTTCATACACATTTGACTAACGTCGGTTGAACGCACCAATATCTATGGGTTTGTCCGACAGTCTAATGTGTCTGGTGATTGTTGAGGGAGTGAAAGATTCGGCATTTTGGGACTGCCAATCCTTCTATTCTCTCTGATTTATATCACCACCAGAGATGTCTGGCAGTGGCTCTCTGATGGAGAATATGGGACCCCCTCGGCAGGGTCAGTGCTTCTGTGTATGGGAGAGTCTGGTGAGATAGCTTCCGGCTGAAGGAGAGTTTGGATCACAGCTATCCAAGGAGTATGGGGGGCTTTAGGCTAACTTGAAATATCTCATATTTGCCTTTATCAAATCCATTGTTTATTTACGGGAGGATGCATCGCAAAAATCCCAGTTTGACACTCCTATTTCTGCCTCGCATGTGCCTTTCATGTGTTGGTGGATGAGCCCCACTATCATTCATAGGGTTCATCTGAGGCTTTTCCATGAGGAATTTGCAAGAATAATATTCATGCTCATCATCATTGTAGACAGTTTTTACCCCGATCTTAAATGGAGTTGCAAAATCCAATTTTATGTATTATACTTACCCTCTGGCTGATTGATCTTTTTTCTGCGCCGCTCTGGTCCCACGGCGCCATCTTGTACCTGTAACTTCTGACTGGCCAGAAGTTAGAAGCTACGTCACCAGCGTTCACTGCAAGTCTATGAGAGCCAGAAAGAGGCCAGAATGAGGCTCTCATAGAATTACATTGATTTGTAACCTAAGGTGTGCTCCATGAAACACTGGCGCTGCTGGCAGGTCATAAATTGCTAGAGACAGATTCGAGCGATGCTGGAAACTGATGAAGACCGCAGCGATCCTGACATCACCGACTGTCATGGCAGGATCTGTGGAGACTACAGATTCTGGCACTCTGCCTGCTAAATTCTCTGATGCCTGTGATCAGCGCAGGCAGACTCGGGCGTCGACCCGCAGACTTGTAGTTCATAGGCAGACTAGCAAGAGTTAATATCTGCTGGGCTGCTTGTTAGTCTTCTTTGATCACATGCTGTGGGGGAGCCAGTCTCATTCACTCCCTTCCTATATATGAGCTGGACTATTCTATTAGTGCCACCTATAGCTTCTCTATACTGGTCCGGTGAGGTGTTGTGATCCAGCCTTACTGGTGGTTGTAGTACTTATTTCCTGTGCATAGTTGTGGTGTTAACTATTGTTGTCTTTTTGTTGCTGCCTTACTCCTCTTCCTTTTCTCCTTTTTTCTTACTGTTTGTTTCTGTGAGTTTGCAGTGTGTCTGAGTTTTGTTTTTTCCCTGCCTGTCTTTACCTGTGTTGCCATCACTCTCCTGCCGCTTCCTTAACTGAAGGGTGAACAATTTAGGTCTGGACAGGAGAATAGTAAAGCATGGGACTCCAACATCTACACTATCAGGGGTAATGCCGAGGTTATTGATAGCCTAGGGTCCCCCAGCATGTGGAACCGTCTAGAAGCCCCATGTCCCTGGCTATCTGTCAGTCAGTAGGCTGATCTGATTCGGCTCAAACCCAGAATCTCTGTTATACCTGGAAGACTTTCACACATAATTCCTGGGTGTATTAGAAGCTCTGGTAGTGCTATTGCTTCCTTTCATTACAAAGTGATCATTGAGCGTTACGTAGCCTAAAACAGAGAAGACAGAATTGGTGTTCAGCTGCCTCTGTCTTCTCATTGGCATCTCTAACTGCCTTTGACGTGCTCCTGCTAAATTAACGGAGCATTAATGCAGCTATAGCAAAAGTAAATGTGAGGCTGGGAACCGGCTAAATTTGTAGCCTCAACTTTGCTAACAATTTGAACAACTTTTTGCATGGAGGTTTAATATTCTCAGGAGGACCAAGGATGGTGGGTGACGATCACGAATGGCAGTCATTGGAGTGTGAGCTTCGGTGTCAGTCTTCCCTGTGGTTCTGGCATTATATTCACGATCCACAAAGTTCACAATGAGCTGCGCCTGTGGTGCCCCTGAGTACATCAGGCTGCCACAGGGAACTGCATCCTTTCCCCAGGGTGCAGGGCCTACCCCCCATGGTTCCAGGTTCCCAGAAACCAGGGTCACCTCCATCACCACCACAAATCCCAACCAACACCTCACATCATGACGTGTCAGACACACCAGTTGGTCTAGCTGGAACAGGGCCACCCAGCTAGGGGTCAGGCAGACTGGTGGTAGGGAGGAAGTGAGCAGAGTAATGAGAGCCCTCAAAGTGTGAGGAGCTGGAGTGTTAGCTCCCAGGGGGCTAGACTGAGGTTGGGTCACAGACGGTGGTCTGGGACCAGAGGAGTTGGGGACCGGTAGCAGTGACATTGGATAAGGGTGCGGTGGACATAGTCTTGGAGGACTGTCGGCATCTGAAAGCCAAGAGAACTGACCGGTACCGAGCACGACGGGGTACAGGACCCTAGGTCAGGAGCCGATTCAAAATCCTGGCAGTTAACCTGCAGAGGAAGGATACCTTCAGGGACCTTCCCACAGAGCTCAAAGATTGAGGGCATCAGCACAACGCGGGGGACAGGGTTTTCCAAACAAAGCAACCCACTGAAGTCCCAAGTGCCAGCTCTCAAGAGCACGGCTACACTACTCATAGTAAGAGAGGGGAGCCAGCATGATCTGAAATTGGCATGCATAATATAAAAAGTGAAAATTCACACATTTATTCCAACTGTACTACAATAAAAAAAATGAGATTTTTAGCAAATAATTGATCAATTTTTTGAGCCACCCCTGCCAACGTCACGGCAAATCTCAATAGGGGGGTCCTACTCTACATTCTGTATTTCATGTGCCATGCGGCCTCCTAGATAAAGTTAAAAGCAGAACCATAATAGAGCACACATACCTGTAACCTGTATATAACCGCTTCTATGTTGCAAAAAAGGCACTGTTGCTAAAAATCTCATTTTTTTATTATAGTACAGTTGGAATAAATTTGTGAATTTTCACTTTTTATATGATGCATGCCAATTTCAGATCGTGCTGGTTCCCTTTTTTTCTCTGTTTTGACCGTAGTTATGCTACAAATCTGGTGCCTGACCAACACCATACCATGCACGTCTGATTTTGGCTTGCAATATATTCCTCCTGTTGGTAGCTGTTCAGACTCAGTTACCTCACCCCTTTCCACAGGCAATGCTAATTAAGCACCATGCTTGGATCTGGTCCGCCTTTATCAATGGTTGCTGTTTGACACTGGGAGGATCAGTTCTGATATAGTCCTGGTATGTGTAGGGCTTGCTCCACATGCTGGGACCTGGGCTGGCCTCTATCCACAAGTGCCTTTTTTGCAACATGGAAGCGGCTATATACAGGTTGCAGGTATGTGTGCTCTATTATGGTTCTGCTTTTAACTTTATCTAGGAGGCCGCATGGCACATGAAATACAGAATGTAGAGTAGGACCCCCCTATTGAGATTTGCCGTGACGTTGGCAGGGGTGGCTCAAAAAATTGATCAATTATTTGCTAAAAATCTCATTTTTTTATTATAGTACAGTTGGAATAAATTTGTGAATTTTCACTTTTTATACGATGCATGCCAATTTCAGATCGTGCTGGTTCCCTTTTTTTCACTACTCATAGTAAGCAGGGCCCCCAACAGCTTCAAGCCACGGGGACCACCAACAGACAACAAAACTGTGCACGGAGGCAGGCTCCGGATCATTGACACCGGTGGGACCGGGTACTTGGACGGGCTCCCCGCAGCGGCACTCAGAGACTTTGGTTTACCTACAGTGTGTGTGTCTACTTAAGAAACCTCATCCAGCAACACGACTACCCACAGTGAGTACCCTGGTCCCCTGTACCCTGCTGTCCCAAATAACCACCAAACACCCTGAGTCAGGGCCTTCCCTACCTGTGGAAGGACTAACATCTGGCTGCTTAACTCCATCTGCCCCGGTACTCCTTACAGCAGCGGCGGTACTCCCATTACCGCAACCCACAGGTGGCATCACAAACTTATCCCCTGTAAATACCCCCTTTATACGGATCAAAGTGTCCGCCAAGCCGGTTCCGGGCAACCCCCCTCAGCCACGATCCCGGATCCGAGCAGCCCGACTAACACCGGGGCGGCACACGCATATATGGGGAGTCTAACAGAGCCAGGGAACAGATGGGAAAACCAGAAATGAATAGAGCAATTAAAATAACATCTATGGGGATTGTCAGTAAGTATTGCTCTGGCTGTAATCTCCCGGAGTATCACTTTAAGGCGCACGGAGAGTTATTTGCTTGCTTTATAGACTAAAAGCTGAGTCAAATTAATATCCCGGTATGAACGATGCTTGTAAAATCTGATCTAGCATCCTGAAATTTGATTAATAAGTGCACCCTTAATGTATGCAAATGTATCGACCTTTGTCTGTAATCAGGACTGCTGACCACAAAGTATGGTCAACAGCAACAACTAAATATACAGCGTGTCATAAGCAAATCCGCCAGTCAGCACAATGATGGGATCGCGGATATTATACCCTCCGCGTTCATCTGTTTACAGTGCTTAGGCTGTCTGGACGTGTAAAGGTAAAGGATATAGGATTTGGAAGGGGGGGGGGGCGCTCCTTATGGAGACCAGACGGTTATGGAATCTTATTGGCAATGCTCCATGGGAAAAACGTGCAAATTATCTCTATTCCGGAAGGAAAGAAAAGTAAATCACTAGCGCCACCTACTGGAGGTTGCTACCTTGTAAGTCAATGTCTGACGAATTCATGAGTAATATTAGCCCAGCCACGAACCTATCTACATGCAGTTGTTTAGGGGTAGATGGTTGTCTGGCAAAATATCCCTGGTAATGTAAGGTTTGTTAAAGGGTAAGACTTTGACCTACAGGGGAGCTACTACAGTTGGATTGATCTATTCATGGGGATGCTGGTCCATAAGCCAGGTCAGTGGTCTCTGGCCACTAGTTGGGAGGTCCAAGAATCTTTCACCTTTGGGGTAGATGGTTGTCTGGCAAAATATCCCTGGTAATGTCGTAAGGTTTGTTAAAGGGTTAGACTTTGACCTACAGGGGAGCTGCTAAAGTTGGATTGATCTATTCACGGGAATGCTGGTCTATAAGCCAGGTCAGTGGTGTTTGGGCACTAATTGGGAGGTCCGAGAATCTTTTACCTTCCGGGGTAGATGGTTGTCTGGCAAAATATCCCTGGTAATGTCGTAAGGTTTGTTAAAAGGTAAGACTTTGACCTACACTGGAGCTACTAAAGTTGGATTGCAAAATATCCCTGGTAATGTTGTAAGGTTTGTTAAAGGGTTAGACTTTGACCTACAGGGCAGCTACTAAAGTTGGATTGATCTTTCATGGGATGCTGGTCCATATGCCAGGTCAGTGGTCTCTGGCCACTGGTTGAGAGGTCCAAGAATCTTTCACCTTTTGGGGTAGATGGTTGCCTGGCAAAATATCCCTGGTAATGTCGTAAGGTTTGTTAAAGGGTTAGACTTTGACGTACAGGGGAGCTACTAAAGTTGGATTGATCTATTCACGGGGATGCTGGTCCATAAGCCAGGTCAGTGGTGTTTGGGCACTAATTGGGAGGTCCGAGAATCTTTCACCTTCCGGGGTAGATGGTTGTCTGGCAAAATATCCCTGGTAATGTCGTAAGGTTTGTTAAAGGGTTAGACTTTGACCTACACTGGAGCTACTAAAGTTGGATTGCAAAATATCCCTGGTAATGTTGTAAGGCTTGTTAAATGGTTAGACTTTGACCTACAGGCGAGCTGCTAAAGTTGGATTGATCTATTCACGGGATGCTGGCCTATAAGCCAGGTCAGTGATCTTTGGCCACTGGTTGGGAGGTCCAAGAATCTTTCACCTTCCGGGGTAGATGGTTGTCTGGCAAGATATCCCTGGTAATGTTGTAAGGCTTGTTAAATTGTTAACTTTGACCTACATTGGAGCTACTAAAGTTGGATTGATCTATTCACAGGATGCTGGTCTATAAGCCAGGTCAATGGTCTCTGGCCACTGGTTGGGAGGTCCGAGAATCTTTCACCTTCCGGGGTAGATGGTTGTCTGGCAAAATATCCCTGGTAATGTCGTAAGGCTTGTTAAATGGTTAAACTTTGACGTACAGGGGAGCTACTAAAGTTGGATTGATCTATTCACGGGGATGCTGGTCCATAAGCCAGGTCAGTGGTCTCTGGCCACTGGTTGGGAGGTTTGAGAATCTTTCACCTTTTGGGGTAGATGGTTGCGTGGCAAAATATCCCTAATAATGTCATAAGGTTTGTTAAAGGGTTAGACTTTGACCTACAGGGGAGCTATTAAAGTTGGATTGATCTATTCACGGGATGCTGGTCCATACGCCTGGTCAGTGGTCTCTGGCCACTGGTTGGGAGGTCCGAGAATCTTTCACCTTCCGGGGTAGATGGTTGTCTGGCAAAATATCCCTCCCTGGTAATGTCGTAAGGTTTATTAAAAGGTAAGACTTTGACATACAAGGGAGCTACTAAAGTTGGATTCATCTATTCACGGGATGCTGGTCCATAAAGCAGATCAGTAGTTTCTGGCCACTGGTTCGGAGGTCCGAGAATCTTTCACCTTCTGGGACCACCAATGCAGCTTTGATTAACCAGGCTGGAGCAACATCTTCGCAGCATGATGCCCCAACGAAGTTCCGCCAGCCTGGCTAATCAAAAGCCGCACTGGGGACCTTGGAAGGTAGGAGGTTCGCAGAGCTATCGTTCAACAGTCACAGAGCAACATCATTGCAGTATGACGCACCAACGAAATTGCGCCAGCCTGGCTAATCAAAAGCCGCACTAGGGACCCCGGAAGGTAAAAGGTTCGTTCACCGGTCACGGAGCAATGACCTAGCCAATGGATCAGAGTGCTGTAAATCGATCCTCCCAAGTCTAGTAGCTCTCTTCTTTAGTGACATAGTTGTCTTTCGTTCCATAAGCTAAATAATTTACCGAGAAAAATATATTTTTACGGTACTGTACAAAAAATATAAAGTTTATACTCAGATATGGAAAAAAATGCTCTAAAGTAAGAATTCTCATAAAAATAGAAGTGTTAATACTTTATTTTTAGCAGTTAAAAAAATGCAAAGTGAATACGCAAATGAGAAATCTAAAGAAAATCAATATTTGGTGTGATCACATTTAGTCTTCAAAACAGCATAAATCCTTCTAGGTACGGGGAAGTACCAAGCGAGTGGTGAAAGGTAAGGGCCAGGGGACCCCTGTGGTTAGAGAAGGGGGAGATGGTGATCCCTGACCAAACCTATAGCTGTACCGTGGGTCGCTCACCACCCTAGATAGGTTGTGCACCTATGCGCCGAGCAGGATACCTGGCCCCTGGCTTGCCTCACCACCCTAGATAAGTTCCACACCTATGCACCAAGCAGGATACCTGGCCCCTGGTTTCCCTCACCACCCTGGATAGGTTCCGCACCTATGCACCGAGCTGGATACCTGGCCCCTGGCTTCCATCACCAGCCTAGATAGGTTCCGCACCTATGGACCGAGCTGGATACCTAACAATAGGTATGCCTACTGCTGGATCCTAAATAGAGAACGGGTGGGATGAGCTCTTCGTCAACTCCACTAAACGCTAAAGGAAGACACAAGGAGGACACATGAAGGTAAAAAGCATGAACTCCACAGATGAAACAGGCAGGAGTTCAGCAATGATACTATAGATAAGAACAAGCCACCTGCTTGCAACCAAAGCTAGAATGAACTGAATAATGTCACCAGCACCAGTCCAGGGAAGAAGGGCGTATTTAAGCATCAAGAGAATACTGATGATCAGCAGCTAGGTAGAAGTAGAGCTCCGGCTGGGTCCAAAAGGGGAAGGGATGAAAACCCAGCAGGGAAGCTACCTATACCAATGAATACTGACAGCAGAAACAATGGAAAGTGAGGGAGCATTTTGCACAGCCAAACGCTGTGATCTTCTATTGCCAGAAACCTCATGACTGTCTGTTACCCGTGAGAGGAAACCTCTACAAAGTCAAGGATTCTGTAGGATTATAATCAGATGTTTGAGTATATAAATATACCAAATAGTTGATATTGTGTAGATTTAATAAAAAAAAAAAGTAATTAACTGAAACAAAAACAGATGGGTAGGAAGCTTAAATCTGGGTGAGGAACAGCCAAACACTGCTACAGAGGTGAGGTTGTGGAAGACAGTTTCATATCACAAATCATACATGCTGGCAAGACTGAGCACAGCACCAAGACACAAGGTAGTTATACTGCATCAGCAAGATGTCTACCAGGAAAGATTTCACAGTCACTTGATGTTTCAAATTCTGCTGTTCAACTTCTACCCAGCAAACACCAAGAAATGGGCAGCGCTGAGGACTGTAGATGCACTGATCGGCCAACGAAAGACCCATCATGCTTACTTCCATTCAAAATCAGATGTCCAGCAGTGCCATCAGCTCAGAACAATGGGGACAGTTACACCCATCTACTGTTCTATTGTTACTGCAATGATCTTCATTATATGCAGACACTTGCGCAGGCCTGAATCTAACATAAGGCCTAATTCTAGCACCACTGCAACTACCATAGTACCATCAGTAGTACATTTACTAAAGGTATCCTGACTATAACTGTATACTATGTCACTAAACATATACAGTGGGTGAAATAAGTATTGAACACGCCACCTATTGTCTAAGTAAATATATTTCTAAAAGTGCTATTGACATGAAATTCTCACCAGATGTCTGTAACAACCCATCCAATCCACACAGGCAAACATTTCAAACCATAGATGTCCATAAATGTAGTTATATGTAATAATGAGAAGTGACGTAAGGGAAAACTATTGAACAAATGCAGAAAAAGAGGTGAAAATTGACATGAAAAAGTCATGACACCAGCGGAAATCTATCAGTAATTAGAAAGCCGTCCTGCCACTTAGTGAAAAATAATATCAGCTAGTTCAACTGCTAGCCGATGAGAAGGTGTCTCATTACCAAGGAGCCACACAAGAAACAGCTCATGATGGGTAAAACTAGTGAGCTGTCTCGCAAGCTTTGCAACCTTATTGATGTAAAACATACTGATTCCATTGGTTACAGAAGAGAAATGGAAAGAACATTATGTCACCATAAATTTGCCATTACCAGGTGCTCCCCGCAAGATTTCAGACCGAGGAGTGAAAAAAATTAACAGAAGCATTGGAAAGCAATCCTGCCACTTAGTGAAAAATATCAGCTGGTTCAACTGCTTGCCGATAAAAAGGTGTCTCATTACCAAGGAGCCACACAAGAAACATTTCATGATGGGTAAAACCAGTGAGCTGTCTCGCAACCTAAATGTTGTAAAACATACTGATTGCATTTGTTACAGAAGAGAAATGGAAAGAACATCATTTCACCATAAATTGGCCATGACCAGGTGCTCCCCGCAAGATTTCAGACCGAGGAGTGAATCAAAAGCATTGGAAAGCAATCCTGCCACTTAGTGAAAAAAAATATCAGCTGGTTCAACTGATATCCGATGAAAAGGTGTCTCATTACCAAGGAGCCACACAAGAAACATCTCATGATGGGTAAAACCAGTGAGCTGTCTCGCAACCTAAATGTTGTAAAACATACTGATTGTATTTGTTACAGAAGAGAAATTGAAAGAACATTATGCCACCATAAATTGGCCATGACCAGGTGCTCCCTGCAAGATTTCAGACAGAGGCGTAAAAATAATTATCAGAAGCATCATCCAAAATTCAAGGACCACCTGTGCGAGAGCTACAGAAAGACCTGGAATCAGCAGGTAGAATTGTTTCAATAAAATAAGCATGGAGGATATTATACAGAGGTACTGAGCAGTGTAGCTGTAAATCCAAGTCTGGGGTGAGATAAACACTTACTAGAAAGCTGTTGAAAGAGTTTATGGTTCTGCATCTCTCTCACTGTGCCATTCCCCCTCCTCCCTTAAAATATAGCTGTAATTTACCATTTCAGTGAGCCGATCGTCTGCCTTACTTCCACCAACAGTTTTTCACAGTGAATAATGAGTCCAGGAGGCAGAGGGAGGGTAAGTGGCTCATAAGTGGAGAAAGAAGCAGATTTATCTGATATGATACATTACAAAGTTTCTAATCCTCCCTTGTTCTATTGATTTATGCAAAGTTTGTGACCATTTAAGCGACTGCAATCTGTGCCATTTACTAACGTATTTTCTGATCAGACACTTAGTAGCAGGATCACATAACATTGTGGGTTAAATATCATTTAGTGACAAAAAATGTATCATTGGTGGAGAAGGTGGAACTTGACGGACCGGGGTCTTTTTTCGACCTATGGAACTATGTAATAATTGGACTTTTTCTTTGCACAGTTGTAGCAATAAATATTATACTTTATATAAAAAAAAGTCAGTTTTCATTGCCAGAGGGTGGGGGGTCTCTTGAACCCCTTCCATACTTCCCTATAGAATGGAGTCTTATTGGGAGCCCCAGACATCGGTCCACGTGGACGGGCGCGTGTAACCTTTAAACCCCCCCGAATGGATGTGTTTATGTAAGCAGGGGCTATTTAAAACACACATTCAATTAGGCATTATTTAATGTAGCAGTGCGGCAGTGCCGGGTGGACATTTCATCGCCGCGCTCTTTAAGATACACGCGACCTTTCCCTTTCTTCCGCCCAAAACTTAATTTTGGTGATTAATGAAATAACCTCCCGAGCATTAATCTGCCTATGTGAAGGATTCAAATGAGGAATTATTGACAGCTGATAGCCTGGAAATGTCGAGATTAAGCACATTTTCTCATCTGTCCATCCGAATGTTGGAAAATCTATTGATTGGAATATGACATTGTGTAGAAAGTATCATAAATCTAAACTCCATTAGATTAACAGTGGCATTCAATTAACATAAAATGATATTCTAAGGAAAGGCTGCGCCTGCTGATCCATACCCTGTATACATATGTACGCTGCTTAATCATGGCGCTGTGGGGTGGGGTTGCAGCTATTACGTCTGCAAATACTATATCTAATATATAAAGCTGAATGTGTGTGTGTGTGTGTGTGTGTATGTGTGTGTGTGTGTGTGTGTGTGTGTGTGTGTGTGTGTGTGTGTGTGTATGTGTGTGTGTGTGTGTGTGTGTGTGTGTGTATATGTCCGGGATTTGCATCTGCACCGTCGCAGCTACAGCCACAAAATTTTGCACATTCACACGTCTGGACCCCGAGAGCATCATAGGCTATGTTTTGAGGGGAAATTGTAACCCCGCACTTTACAGTTATTCACCAAAAAACCTGCCTCCATTAAAGCGAATGGAGCTGGGAGCCACAGTGCAGCCAGAACTTCTGAAGAATGCGCAGCCATGCCCTTATATGGAATGTTGGCGTGTCACAATGCAGCCAGGGAAAGAGACAGACACAGACCGGGAAAGAGGCAGACACAGACAGGGTAAGAAACAGACATAGACAGGGTAAGAGACAGACACAAAGAGACAGACACAGACAAAGAGACAGACTGACAGGGAAAGAGACAGACAGGGAAAGAGACAGACAGGTTAAGAGACAGACACAGACAGGTAAAGAGACAGACAAAGAGACAGACACAGGGAAACAGACAGACAGGGAAAGAGAGGGAAAAAGAGACAGACAAAGAGACAGACACAGAGAAAGAGACAGAGGGAAAGAGGAAAAGAGACGGAGAGGGAAAAAGAGAGACATAGACAGACAGGGAAAGAGATAGATAGACGGAGAAAGAGACAGAGACAGTCAGAGACAGACAGGGAAAGAGACAGACAGACAAAGAGAGAGACAGAGAGATATATACAGAGGGGGAGACAGACAGAGAATGGGAGAGAAACAGAGAGACAGTTACTATCTCGGGCGTTAATACATTCTATTTATACATTCTATCCCGGGAATGTTAATACATTCCATTTTGTTAACAACAGTTATTAACCCGGGTGAAGCCGAGTAGTACAGCTAGTATATATATATTTTTGAATTCCCAAATGCCCACTGACCTTTATCTACTACGGCTTTTTGTGCACATTGCAGGCACATAATTGGTTTGGAGAAAGCGGCCCTGGCTTCTAATCCTCCGACCAGGGGCAACATTTGCCTACAGTTTCTATAACCCCCCGTTGTCACCCCCTCCTCACATTCCAATAGGCGTCCTATGATACTGAAACCTAGTACAATGAGGTTACCTTGGCGTGGCTACTGGGCAGGTATGAGAATGGCCATTCTGATATGGAAAACACCTAAAAAAATATTTTATCCCATAACATAGGGACCGTGATCCTGATTCCAGCGATGTTTCACTTACTGGGTTGCTTAGTGCAGTTTTGATGAAATTACTTATTAATCTGCAGGATATTATCATTTCAGGACTACTTGGTGTGCTACAAGTAGTCCAGCAAATTCATGAGCTAGATATGCCGCAGAGAAAACACTGATTTTATCAAAATGACAGCAAACAGCTCAGTAAGTGACACATCGCTGGAATCAGGGTCTCTGTATCTACATTATGCTGCTCTCGGATGGGGGAGCAAAAACCTGGTGACAGATTCCTTTTAAAAAGTGGTCAGTTTTTTGCTCTCATTTCATTCCCACTACTGTCCTGAATGTTCAGTTCTTCTGTGGTTGTGTGTGTGTGTGTGTGTGTGTGTGTGTGTGTGTGTGTGTGTGTGTGTGTGTGTGTGTGTGCATCTTTCGGCCGCTGTACATAATTACCCTCTAAGCTAAGCCCCCTTGGTAAAGACCACAAACGTGAGCACTAAATAAAAGGGTAGCAGACGGAATGACATCAGAGAAAAAACTTTTAAACTCTTTTAATAATAATAATGGGGACAATGACGATACATATTATATCGTATATACATATATATATATATATATATATATATATATATATATATATATATATATATATATATATATATAGTGTATACAGTGCTGGCCAAAGTATTGGCACCCCTGCAATTCTGTCAGAGAATACTCAGTTTCTTCCTGAAAATGATTGCAATCACAAATTCTTTGGTATTATCTTCATTTAATTTTTCTTCAATGAAAACAAAGAAAAGATTTGTCATAAAGCCAAATTGGATATAATTCCACACCAAACATAAAAAAAGGGGGTGGACAAAAGTATTGGCGCGGTTTGAAAAATCCTGTGCTGCTTCTGTAATTTGTGCAATAACAGCGCCTGTAACTTACCTGTGGCACCTAACAGGTGCTGGCAATAATAAATCACACTTGCAGCAGGTGACATGGATTAAAGTTGACTCTGCCTCTGTCCTGTGTCCTTGTGTGCACCACATTGAGCATGGAGAAAAGAAAGAAGACCAAAGAACTGTCTGAGGACTTGAGAATCCAAATTGTGAGGAAGCATGAGCAATCTCAAGGCTACAAGTCCATCTCCAAAGACCTAAACGTTCCTGTGTCTACGGTGTGCAGTGTCATCAAGAAGTGTAAAGCCCATGGCACTGTGGCTAACCTCCCTAGATGTGGAAGGAAAAGACAAATTGACGAGAGATTTCAACGCAAGATTGTGCGGATGGTGGATAAAGAACCTCGACTAACATCCAAACAAGTCCAAGCTGCCCTGCAGTCCGAGGGTACAACAGTGTCAACCTGTACTATCTGTCGGCATCTGAATGAAAAGGGACTGTATGGTAGGATACCCAGGAAGACCCCACTTCTTACCCCGAGACATAAAAAAGCCAGGCTGGAGTTTGCCAAAACCTACCTGAGAAAGACTAAAACGTTTTGGAAGAATGTTCTCTGGTCAGATGAGACAAAAGTAGAGCTTTTTGGGAAAAGCCATCAACATAGAGTTTACAGGAAAAAAATGAGGCATTCAAAGAAAAGAACACGGTCCCTACAGTCAAACATGGCGGAGGTTCCCTGATGTTTTGGGGTTGCTTTGCTGCCTCTGGCACTGGACTGCTTGACCGTGTGCATGGCATTATGAAGTCTGAAGACTACCAACAAATTTTGCAGCATAATGTAGGGCCCAGTGTGAGAAAGCTGGGTCTCCCTCAGAGGTCATGGGTCTTCCAGTAGGACAATGACCCAAAACACACTTCAAAAAGCACTAGAAAACGGTTTGCGAGAAAGCACTGGAGACTACTAAAGTGGCCAGCAATGAGTCCAGACCTGAACCCCATAGAGCACCTGTGGAGAGATCTCACAATGGCAGTTTGGAGAAGGCGCCCTTCACATCTCAGGGACCTGGAGCAGTTTGCCAAAAAGAATGGTCTAAAATTCCTGCATAGCATTGTAAGAAACTCATTGATGGTCACCGGAAGCGGTTGTGCGCAGTTATTTTGGCTAAAGGTTGTGCAACCACGTATTAGGCTAAGGGTGCCAATACTTTTGTCTGGCCCATTTTTGGAGTTTTGTGTGAAATGATCAATGATCTGTTTTTTGTTTCATTCTCTTTTGTGTTTATTCATTGCAAGCAAAATAAATGAAGATAATAATACCAAAGAATGTGTGATTGCAATCATTTTCAAGAAGAAACTGAGTATTATCTGACAGAATTGCAGGGGTGCCAATACTTTTGGCCAGCACTGTATATAAAACCAATATGTGTATATAATTATATAATATGTGTGTCTGGTGATACAGATGTCTGCTGTCAGACATTTTTACTATAGTCAAAAACCATAACTATATGACCACTACTACTAATATAAAGTGCGCGGTTTTCCCAGGATTATGGCTCCATCGTTTTGTTTTGTATTTTCAAACTTCTGCTTCCACCTTTATTTTATGGTCACAGAGCGCCCTCTTGTGGTAGAAAATGATATCTACACACGTTGTGATTTTATCTTTTTACAACACATGAAAATCAGATGGAAGTATTAATGTATAACTAATCAAGCCTTAAAATCTTCATATATTACCCTGTAAAGTCTGGAGTGTCACATATATGATGTAAATCACTTAAGCTCCGGTACAAAAATTTAGGGAGAAACCAAGAGTGCACATAAAGGGATGAAACTGCTTAGAAAATAATCTAATTTGACCCTTTTTTAAAGTAGCTGCTTCCCTCCACCATAGCCCATATTACTACATTGTATATAGGGTTGTTTTCTACCCTTCCTATACCACTTTAATACGTCTTCTCCTGGTTTGCTAATGTCATGGTCCTATGGCATAAATGTGTCCTAAAGCCATGAAATGAGAAGATAAAATGTAAATGTACGCTCAAAAGACTTTAGACTTCTCAATGGCACATATAAGACGTCTAGATCCGTATAGTTTCGAGTGATGTTATCCCCAATTTCCCAAACTAAAGGCAGACCCCTGGACTGTCTTCTGACCCTGTCTTCTGACCCTGTCTTCTGACCCTGTCTTCTGACCCTGTCGTCACTGTAGGAGACGAGCCGTGAACTCGGATTCTACTACTTAAAAGGTTTTCAGAAACTTTTCTGCAGTTTGAATTTAAAGATTATTTGTTTTGGGAGAATCAATCATTAATTTTCATGATTACAATATGTTATGTACAATATGTGTATTATTCCTGCACACATCTCATTATGTGGCAGATGATGACACACATCGCTGTGTTTATCCTAAGGTTGAAAAAAGACAAAATCTAACGGTTACCTTGAATGCGGTACATGGCACCGGTGTATTATCTGCCGGCGAGACTCATCATCCCAGTCTTATAATTACTAGGACCATATTCCGTGCTGGGCAGCTTTGCACATACCTTGTATCCCCTGTCCAGCCCCCTAATCCCCCCATTCAGGCTGTCTAAATAGAGGTGGTATTTCTATGGTAGGAACCAGAGTAACCAATGACCCGACACCTCAAATCTTGGGGAAAAAATGAAACTGGATTGGATGAAATGTAATCTATCTGATCTATTCCACATATAATTCTTCAGACCCTGCAGACTTTACAAAAACGTCATTGTAGCACCCCTGAAGCTTCAGTCGCCACAGGGTACTGCACCTCACCAGAGGTGCAGTAATCATCCCGGGTAAGGAGGAGGTCATTGCTGGTAAACCACCACAATCCACCAACACACATAGCTAGTTGCCCTCTCACCGGGACTGGGTTAGGGTAGGGTCATTTAGGATGGTCACCACATCATCTGGGGCCTCCCACCCACTAGTTCAGCAACCCGGGGGGTGAAGTGACTGATCGGGGGAGCAAGGCGACACACACACACACACTCAGAGAGTTGAGAAACCACCGGGAAACAAGTGAGACGTAGGAGAACATGGTCGCTGAGGGGAGAGCTAATAGCTCCCTCAGGACCAGGACCGGCGCACACTTCAGGGTGCGGAGTCCTAGGCTGGGTGGGCACTTTAGGTCCCGCCAGCAGAATCCGCCGGGCAGAGGATTCCAAGTCTTCTGGCCCACATACAGATCCCGGGGTAAAGCAGCATATAGAGCCAGGAGTCGTAACCAACCGGCAGCACCATTAACGGACTTGCGCTGCCTGTTATACGGGATGGGAAAAGAACCATTCCAAGGTCTCGGGTCCCAGCGAAGCTTCAAGCCGCAGGGACTCACACAACACAGCGCAGGGAGGAAGGGCTCGCTGAGAGAATCACCGGTTCTGATCTCTGAACTATCCGGTATCGCCTGGAGCCTGTGACAGTGAAGTTCAGCAGTCCAAAGGCGGAGAGCAACTCTGTGAGTAAAGAATACTGTTGAGCGGACCCGGATCGGTAAAATCCGGATCCGCGCGGTTTGAGCGCCTGATCCGAGTCCAACCCGGACGCGGGATTCCGGGTGCACGATCCAGATTCGTTTTGGTTTTTTTTTTTCTCTCTCTCTCTTTCTCTTTTTCTCTCTCCTCTCTCCTCTCTCTCTCGTCCCAGATTCCACTCCCCATTGACATATATAGGGACGAATTCCGGATCGGATCCGGACTTCTTTATCAACCTGCCGCGGATCCGCCGGACCCTGATTATTTGCAGTCCGCTCAACTCTAGTAAAGAACTTAAACTGCAACTGCTGTGTCATCTAAATCCTTCCTGTGCTCTTTTATTAGAGTGAACTACTACTCCCAACATCCTCCGTGGGGCTAGAGCTCTGCCTGTGTAGCACTGTACCATCTGAGCTGCATCATCATCCACCCCAGAGAAAGCACCTGCAGCGGCGGAACCCATATTGGCCGCACAACACAGGTGGCGCCACGAATAACCATCTCATCTTCCACTATCCTCTCCCTCCCCACTATTATTGACACTGCCGGAGTCACGGAACTGGGCCAGGCCACTGTGACATCCCCACACCTACACCGGCCCGGCGACGAGTAACCCCCAAGACCCCGTGGGCACGTCATCATCATGTCATCCAAGGTTTTGAAGGGTTACTAAAATTGTATGCAAATTGTTATAAATAACGGAGTAGAGACAAACGTGTTTCCTCCACCTTTACCTTTTGTTGACTTTGCTTAAAGGGGTTGTCCACTACTTTTACACTGATGGTCTATCCTTAGGATAAGTCAGCAATGTATGATTGGCGGGGTTGGAGTGTTTTGACCCCAGTTAATCAGCCGTTCTCAGTCCCGGCGGCAGCAGCCGGAAACGCTCAATTCCAGTGCTGCTCCATCTTCTGATAGTGGTCCCGGCCGGGTACTGCACATCCGCCTCCTATGCTAATCAATAGGAGACAGATGTGCAGGACCTGACCACAGCCGCTGAGCAGCGCCGGAATTGAGCATTTTTGGCCCCCTGCTGCCACCATCGGCACCAAAAACAGCCTATCGGTGTGGGTGTGGGGTGTTGGACCCCGGCTAATCAGACATTGATGGCCTATCTTAACGTAAAAGTAGTGGACAACCTCTTTAAAGTCACATAACAAAACACACTAAAGGGTTCGTCCGCTCTAAAACGACAAGTCTGATGTCACTCTATGTGACTGCAGACTTTTGAAATTGCGCACACTGCACACTGTAAGGATTCTTCAGTGTCAGCAGCAGGATGTGGTAAGTAACTCAGTATGCGATATGCACACTCCCAGCCACAATCCGACTAGACTGTTTCCAGCAATACATGAGTATTGAGCGCACCAGAAACAGTCTAGTCCTGGAGTCTGCATCTCACATACTTGAAGTCACGTGACCGCCGTTCCCAGCTCTGACTCCAGCAAATTCTCACAGCGCGCAGTGAGTGCAATGTGAGGATTCTGCAGTCACATAGAGCGACACATAGAGCGACTGCAGAATTGACGTTTTAGACCGGACAACCCCTGTAATACAATATCACGACAAAACTCTTGACAGGTTGCAATTCACATCACAACCACTGTGTGGCCACACACATATCCAAAACCTCTCCCAACAGAGTATCACAAAATCATGTTTTTTTTTAAAAAGCTGGTCATCTTTCATGATTCATCTTAAGAAAATGGAAAAGGTAAGGAAAGAGACATCTGTACTTTATGTAGCTGAGATGTCACCGTAATTAAGTGTGATGTGACCGCGCTCCTGACGATTATCCCCCGCTTTTGTGACCTCTGATACACAGTTATCTCTCCCTTTCTTCCCTGCCCTCCTTTTTACTTGCTATCGCCAGTGCTCCATGGCTCTCCTCTCCCCTTTTTACATCTAGGAGGATCTAGTTTCCCATGCTGGACAGCTGATGAACAGGGTCAGTCAGTAGCTCTGCCCGCCTGCGACTGAGGCCCGGTGAAGAGGGAGGCCCGGGCCCAGGGCTTAATAAAGCTAAGTAATTACCTTGGGCCTGGTGTGGCCCCCCTCGTCACCGGGCCCCATACACCAGTCATAGTTGTCATGCCCTAATAGCGCCCCTGCTGCCGTATCACTACTTGACACCTTGGAATACAGGAACAGCTGTAAATACACTATCGGTGAGAGCAATCATGGGGACTAAAGTCCCTTTAATTGGATAATCCCACCCACAACAAGCCCTGGCAACCTAAAAACAACTTTATGGCAAAATGATTGCTCATTGGCCTCTTACATATTTAGTTGCGTTTTTATTCTCATTTCTATCTTTTATTCTTGCTGCACTAGAAACTCCCACATGCACGGACTCATTTACTAGGCTTGTGCTATGCTGAAGAAGCAGATGTAGTATAAAGCATGGGGGACACCGCAACAGCCTGCTGAGACAGAACCAATATGTTGGAGTATCTCGGACTCCAGTAAACAGTGCATTATACCCCTGTTTCCACCAAAAAAATAAGACCTACCCCAATAATAAGCCCTACTAGGATTTTTGGGGCTTAAAATATAAGCCCTACTCCAAAAATAAACCCCGGTTGGAAGTGTCCAAAAGCAAAACCGAAATACAGCAGGGCTATTCAAAGAAAGCAGATGCCCTCTCCCCCCAAAAAGAAAAGAATCACACTCGCTAGACCCCAAACAATTACAGTTGGCAAGTGTTGATTGTGGATGGGCTCTCACACAGAGATCTGCATTGCTGTCAGGTCTCTCACCATTCCAGCTGCATAATGCACAGATGTGAAAGAAGGAAATCAGGATATGCCGCGCTGACATCAAACGTCCAGAAGTTGATTAATTTCTCCTTTATTTGGTCGGGTCTATGCGTTTCGGAGGACGCAGCCTCCTTCTTCAGGACAATTATTATAGAAAAATCAACCTGCAATGCACAAACAGATTGGGTACCAGTATCCCTCTGCGTGAGTGATACTGCTTCCAGTCACCAGGGGGAGCCAACCGCTGCAGAACCCAGGGGGACCTAACAGCAATGCAGATCTGTATGTGAGAGCCCATTCACTTCCCAACTCTAATTGTTCGGGGTCTGGGGGTGTCTGCTTTTTTTGGGGGGGTAAACTTAGCAGTACATAGAGAATAATACATTGAAGCAGGTAATTTACACCTTTGTAAATCTGGTCTGTACCCCCCACTATAGGACGGGCTCTGCACCATGAAAATAGCGGATCAGACAAGAAAATGTGCATCTGAACCCGTAATAGGATTAATACAAAATGTTGATGTTCCAGAACGTGATGATGGGTTACATTTGTATTAATGTGGATTGTTGTTCATGGGAAAATTTAAGGCATCCCCTGAAAAGAAGCCCTAGAGCATCTTTAGGAGCAAAAACGAAGATAAGACCCTGTCCTATTTTCGATTAAACCACGGTAGCAGAGGTTCAAGGTGAAACAGCAGCCAATTTGCAAAATTGGAAACCTATAGTGCTATAATATTGGCACCTTTTGTCTACATAAGGACCGCTGATGGAGGTCCGTCTTAAAGGGATTGTCCAGAACTGATATTGATGATCAATATTAGATTGAGGGGGGTCTGACGCCTGTTACCCCCACTGAACACCACAGCATCATACACTGAGTAGTGGCAATTGTCAGGTTCTGTAGCTCAGAACATACTTGGTTCAATAGGAGAAAACACAATTGAAAACCAGCACAAGTAACTCCAGCAACTAGCAGTGTAGGCCGGGGACTAGGATCCTTGCTACAATTTAATGGCCTGTGAAAAGCTCCTATGGAAGTGTGGCGCCCCTGCGGCTTCAGGTGTCACAGGGTACTGCACCTCACTAAAGGGGCAGTATTCATCTTGGATGCGGAGGAGGTCGTCCCCGGTAACAAAGACAAACACAACCAACACATAACACGGGGGTTCTGTCACTGGGACCGGGCTAGGGAAGGAGCTGGGGTGGCCATCACGAGGTATGAGACCTCATGTCCACTAGTTCAGTGACCCGGGAGGAGGGGCTTCCACAGGGGGAAGTTAGAAGCCATCCGACATACAATGAGCAGTCAGCACCGGACAGTGTCCGTGTAAGGTCGCACTTGGGAGGAGCAGCAGACAACGAACAGTACAGGGCCCGTGGTTTGGAGCTGGAGGCTCGACCTGGGTTCTTAGGAAAAGAAGGGGAATCCAAGGGTTCGCGGGGAGTGCAGCAGGCACCCGTGACCCGTCCCACGACCTGGGGTGGAGGGAGACCATTGCTAGGAGACTAACAGAAGGGAACGCCGGTCTCGACCTCCAAAGTATTCGGGATCAGTTGGAGCCCATCACAGCGGGGATCAGCACTTTCCAACTGCTGCATGTGAGAGCAGTGAGTAAAGAGACCTTGAACTGCACCGCTTGTTTTGTCCCATTACTGCCGGTGCCTACGTAATCGCGCCCCCCCCCCGCGCTATCAGCGTTTGGGAGACTACTACCACCATTATTCTCCCTGGGGCCACAGCTCTGCCTGTGGAGAGCTGAACCATCTGAGCTGCGTTGTCATCCGCCTCAGCAGAGAAGTCCCGCAGCAGCGGCTCATATTGGCCGCACACCACAGGTGGCGTCACGAACAACCACTACCCCCATCGTCCCCATCCTCAGCCATATAATTGACACTCTGTGTCACGGAATCGGGCGAGGCCACGGCGGCGTCCCAGGAGAAACACTGTGGCCCGGTGACGAGTAACCCCCGACCCCATGGGTGCGTCAAAAGCATTGAACCCATAAAGCTATGGAGCCATAGCCATAGATTTCCCTCACTCGGTGCCCGTCTGACTACTGAGACTCCCTGCACCTGACAACACAGACACCACGGCGCGTGTGCTACTAATCAGAGGGCCAGGTGTGGACACCACTTTATGAGGAGATTGCTAGGACCGAGCTCAGTGTGATTCCCCCGAGGAAGCCCACGTGAAACGCGCGTTGGGTTACAGAGTGCATCTTGCCAATAGGGAATACTATGGGTGAGTGCTGTGATATTTATTTGTGCAATCTATGCTCTTTAATAATGAACTGTATGTGACATCAAAGGTGAAGCACTGAGTGAGTGCACACCCTATTGGAGGTGTATTCCTCCCCCTCTGGATTTTGGCTTGTGGCACCCTAGCTAGTTCATAGTCTGCACCATGCACTTTCATGCTATATGTATCGTTTGTTGTTTTGCATATTTGTTAAATAAAGTTTACAATTTTTATCTTATCTATTTGTGAATATCTATATAGGTTAATCACTTCAATAGGAGCTCAGCTGCAGTACCTCAGATTGGCCACTATAAAATACACGGCGCTGTGCTGTTGAGGCTCTGAATACAGTATAGTGGGAGCAGCGAGCGCCTCTTAATTAATTTTATTCATTTTATATAGCGCTATTAATTCCACAGCGCTTTACATACATTGGCAACACTGTCCCCATTGGGGCTCACAATCTAGAGTCCCTATCTGTATGTCTTTGTAGTGTGGGAGGAAACCGGAGAACCTAGAGTAAACCCACGCAAACACGGGGAGAACATACAGACTCTTTGCAGATGGTGTCCTTGGTGGGATTAGAACCCAGGACCCCAGCGCTGCAAGACTGCAGTGCTAACCACTGAGCCACCACAAGACTGCAGTGCTAACCACTGAGCCACCACAAGACCGCAGTGCTAACCACTGAGCCACCACAAGACTGCAGTGCTAACCACTGAGCCACCACAAGACTGCAGTGCTAACCACTGAGCCACCGTGCTGCCCATCTTGATGGGTATACTGGGCGTCTGAGCCCCATTAGTCCTCAGTATCTACGCCCCAGAAGTTCATTAACCCTCTATATTTTCTGTGCAACGCTCCAGACTATGTTGGCAAGATTGCACTGATCCTTTACACTGAAACCCAAAACTTTCCTAAATGTTACAATTAGAGTTGAGCGGACTGGCAATAGTCGGGTTGACAAAGACGTCCGGATCCGATCTGGAATCCGGCACCATACATGTCAATGGGGAGCGAAATCCGGGATGAGAGAGAGAAAGTGAGAGAGAGTGAGGGAGAGTGAGAGTGAGAGAGAGAGAGGGCGAGAGAGTGAGAGAGAGTGAGGGAGAGTGCGTGAGAGAGAGAGTGAGAGAGAGAGAGGGCGAGAGAGTGAGGGAGAGTGAGGCGAGAGAGTGAGAGAGAGAGAGAGAGTAAGGGAGAGTGAGGGTGAGAGGGCGAGAGAGTGAGGGACAGTGAGTGTGAGGGCGAGTGAGGGCGAGTGAGGGCGAGTGAGGGCGAGTGAGTGTGAGAGAGTGAGGGAGATTGAGGGAGAGAGAGAGGGTGAGAGAGTGAGGGAGAGTGAGGGCGAGAGGGAGAGAAGAGAGAGGGAGAGAGGGAGAGTGAGGGCGAGAGAGTGTGAGATAGGGTGAGAGAGAATGAGGGTGAGTGAGGGCGAGTGAGTGTGAGAGAGTGAGGGCGAGTGAGTGTGAGAGAGTGAGAGAGGGCGAGAGAGTGAGGGAGAGTGAGGGCGAGAGGGAGAGAAGAGAGAGGGAGAGAGGGAGAGTGAGGGCGAGAGAGTGTGAGATAGGGTGAGAGAGAGTGAGGGAGAGTGAGGGCGAGTGAGTGTGAGAGAGGGCGAGAGAGGGCGAGAGAGTGAGGGAGAGTGAGAGAGAGGTGAGAGAGAGGGAGAGTGAGGGCGAGAGGGAGAGGAGAGAGAGGGAGAAGAGAGAGGGAGAGAGAGAGAGTGAGGAAAAAACACAAAAAAAACAAAACAACACCGGATCCGGATCGTGCACTCAGAATCCTGCGTCCGGGTCGGACTCGGATCTGCCGCTCACACTGCGCGGATCCAGATTTTGCCGGTCTGGATCCGCTCAACACTAGTTACAATCATTATAAATGTAACCATGACGAACCTCATCAGGACGAGGCCCCCGGGTGGGAACAGCATAAAGTTTCACGGCTTTGTCCCCCCCTTCCCGCGATCGGCAGAAGATGGTCACCAGCGGGGCGGCGTTGCTGCAAGCGCCCAAGTTAATCCCAACCTCTAATACTTCTGTTCCCATTTAAAAGCATAGCACTTGCACAAGCTTCACGCTCCCCATGTTAACTATAGTATAACAATAACCTCATTTGTTGGACACAGATGACACAAAAAAACAAAAATAGGTTTGAAAAGCTTCAAAAGGACGACGTAATCATGTGCAGGCTTTTGGCTTAATCAGGATAAACTATACGTCCAATCCTACAAGACTATAGTCTAAGCTTTCACCCCAGCTGAGCTATTTGGGAAGATATTGGCCAGACCACAAAAACCATTTTGGTCAATAGTCTGCTGTTCTCCTCTCTCCAGGCAACGCGTTTCGTAGCCTCCCCTACCGAAGCTTTATTCCTGCACTCATCAAACTCCCCCCCCCACCCTCCCAAATCTCATCGCTTTTCCCTTCCAAAAAAAAAATAAAAAAAATTACCAGTTAAAAATAACACCCCTATTGTCGACCGCTTACGTGCAATCCAAGAGCTATTGTTGCTTAACATTTCCAATATTAATAGAAGTAACGGAGCTCGGAGCCGGGGAGTCACATACTGTTTCTTTGGCATGTCTAAACGTTAGGCCCATCTGTCAACGTGGCATCGTGCCCATCATCAAGGTGGTTTTATTTTCCTCTGGGCAAAGGTGCCAAACAAAGATGGATTAAAAAGAAAGGACCATGTTCTTTTCAGGGGGGGAAGGTGGAGAGAGAAATATTAAAAAAAGATGAAAATATAAAAATAGCCAGAGGTTATTACAGGTCACGATTTATAGAAAACACCTTTATATCCACCTGACGGGTTACAATGTAACTAAACACAGGGGGGTTTTATTTTGTAATTTGGATTTTTTTGGAGCAGTCACGTTGGCCGGGGATCAAACTCTTACAAATTACAGTACGGGAATTGGAAGGGTATGCACGACGTGCGTTTCTGCAAAATATACTGGTGTGATACCAGGAAAATCTAAGGCGATATTCAATTAGGATTATTTTTATATTTTTCAACTTAGTTCTGTAATTGTAGCACTTTTTAGAAAAGCTGAATAACATCTAATATGTAATGGTGACTACATGGGCTTCCACCCAGCTTTCCCATGCTCCTGAATGGACATTTTTGACACCTCCCCACCTTCACTTGCTAACAGCCCTGATTTAGCAAACTAAAGGGGCTGGGAATACAAAGAGCACACCCGAAAATGGCCATTTTTTTAGGGGCGTTCCTGATCATTTTTGAATGCAAAGCTTTAAGGGGGTGTTACATGCAGCGATATCGTTCGTGAAAGTGTTCCGCCCCCGTGCCAGCAGCCGGCACTGCTCGGATCCGGACCTTCTGTGGGTGGCTCGAGGGTCTCCGGACCCGGGGGTCTCGCGGACATTTCAACTAAAAGGGGGTTGTGGATTGGGGACGTATATGTACGTGATAAGTTCGTGATGCCACCCACGGTGTGTGGTGAAGTGGGACACCACCGCTGCTGTTGCGGGACACCCGGGGGAGACGTTGTGCAGCAAGCTGTTAACCCCTCCGTGGGCAGGGATGGTGGCCCCGGGACCCGATGGCGCAGATGCAGAGGAATGACGACCACCGGGGCGTTGGTGTACTCACTGTTAGTAAATAACACACGAGTCTCTGGTAAACCACGGTGGTGGTGGCCGGTGCCACGGCCGGATGTACTCGGGGTCCCACACTCGGCTGGTGGTCTCTGTCCTTTCCCTGCACTGTTTTCTTGGTGTATGACTTCCCCGTGTGTAACGTAGGAGTCTGCTCCCGGCTGGATGTGGCCTAAGGAGCTGTGCCAGCAGATGCTGACCCATGGGATCTATGGGTCCTGGCAGTGACCGCTTATCCCCAATCAGTGGGCTGTTGTCTTCTATGAGGGACTTTGGGTGGGACAGAACCTCTAGTCCTGGCCTCAATCTGTTAATTAACCAGCTCCAGTCGATTCTGGTTTCTGGCTTCAGGGTCCGAGTACCCCCCCTTTTGTGCTACGGTGTCGAGGTCGGTTCCCCATGTCGGTACCGGCGGGCTACAACCCTGACCCAGTACACCTCGGTTCCACCGAGCCGTCTTCCCATCTCCTGCTGATGGAGACCACCGTCTGCCTCCTAGCCAGCGATACCAGGGCTCCAACCCTGGCACCTTCAAATTGAACTCTTTCTCCTCCTGCTGGGACTACACCTAGCCCCAGCTCCTCTCAACTTGAACTTCAACACTAGACTGTTTACTTTCTCGCCCCGGGCTGTCTAAACCCCTGGGTGGGTGTGCACCAACTGCCTGGCCTCACCCACTGGTGTGTCTATCTGTCCCTAAGGGGGTGACTAGGGTTTAATGGTTGGCTGCTGTTCCTAAATGTGGGAAAGGTGTAATGCGGGGGCCTAATTGTGACTACCTGGATTCTCCAGGACGTCACAAAAGCACCCGCCCCCGTCGTTTGTGCGTCACGGGCAAATCGGTGCCTGTGGCGCACAAAATCGTTAGGAGCCATCACACGGACTTACCTGCCTATCGACGTTGCTGTTGCCGGTGAACCGCCTCCTTTCTAAGGGGGCGGTTCGTGCGACGTCACAGCGGCGATACTAAGTGGCCGCCCAATAGAAGCGGAGGGGCAGAGATGAGCGGATGTAACATCCTGCCCACCTCCTTCCTTCCTCATTGCCGGCGGCCGCAGGTAAGCTGTAGGTCGTCGTTTCCGAGGTGTCACACACAGCGATGTGTGCTGCCACAGGAACGACGAACAACCTGCGTCCTCAAGAATCAACGATTTTATGAAAATGAACGACGTGTCAACGATGGACGATTTGGTGAGTATTTTCCATCGTTAACGGTCGTTCCTTGTTGTCACACGCAACTACGTCGCTAACTATCCCGGATGTGCGTCACGGAATCCGTGACCCCGGCGATATATCGTTAGATCCGTCGTTGCGTGTAACGGGGCCTTTAGGCTGTGTGCACACGCTGTGTTTTTTTTCTTGCACATCTTAATCAATTTGCAAGTGAAAATGAATCCCAACAAAGTCTATGAGAATCCTAAAGTGCTGTGCACACGTTGCAGATTTTGGTGCAGAAAAAATCACGTCAATTGTTTCTGCTTTTTTTTTCCGGTGTTTTCCTAACAGGATGCAAAAAAAATTCCTGCATGAAAAAACGCAAAAATGTTGCAAAAAACGTGCTTTTTTTCTGCACTGTTTTTTCTGCTGAAAGAAGCAGTTTTTGGTGCAGAAAATCTGCAACGTGGAAACCTATTAATAATATATTTATTCAATTATATAGCGCTGTTAATTCCACAATACTTTACATACATTGGCAACACTGTCCCCATTGGGGCTCACAATCTCAGGTCCCTATCTGTATGTCTTTGTAGTGTGGGAGGAAACCGGAGAACCCGGAGGAAACCCACGCAAACACGGGGAGAACATACAAACTCCTTGCAGGTGTTGTCCTTGGTGGGATTTGAACCCAGGAACCCAGCGCTACAAGACCGCGGTGCTAACCACTGAGCCACCGCAAGACTCCAGTGCTAACCACTGAGCCACCATACAGTGCTAATCACTGAGCCACCGTGCTGCCCAAACAAACCCTTAATGTCCTGCATTTCACCGCTTCTTAATAACCCTACCGACATAAGTGTTCTCGGAACCCAACGCCAACGTGGACCTGGGCCGTTACACTAGACATGTGCGGAAATAGAGAGTTCATGTAACACTCCCTTGGGTGACCAGATTTGTTCCAAAATCAGATACCTGGAAAACATTGCAAAGAAGGGAAGACTTAAACTGCCTGATAAAGAATGTGATCGCCTCTTGTAGACCAGATCAGAGGTCGCGTGCCGTGCCGAACCAAATCTATTCCTTATTATTATTATTTATTATTATAGTGCCATTTATTCCATGGCGCTTTACAGTGAAAGAGGGTATACGTACAACAATCATTAACAGTACAAAAACAGACTGGTATAGGAGGAGAGAGGACCCTGCCCGCGAGGGCTCACAGTCTACAGGAGGAGAGATGACCCTGCCCGCGAGGGCTCACAGTCTACAGGAGGAGAGAGGACCCTGCCCGCGAGGGCTCACAGTCTACAGGAGGAGAGATGACCCTGCCCGCGAGGGCTCACAGTCTACAGGAGGAGAGAGGACCCTGCCCGCGAGGGCTCACAGTCTACAGGAGGAGAGAGGACCCTGCCCGCGTGGGCTCACAGTCTACAGGAGGAGAGAGGATCCTGCCCGCGAGGGCTCACAGTCTACAGGAGGAGAGAGGACCCTGACCACGAGGGCTCACAGTCTACAGGGAATGGGTAATGGTACAATAGGTGAGGACAGAGCTGGTTGTGCAGTGGTCTATTGGACTGAGGGCTATTGTAGGTTGTAGGCTTGTTGGAAGAGGTGGGTCTTGAGGTTCCTCTTGAAGCTTTCCACGGTAGGGGAGAGTCTGATGTGCTGAGGTAGAGCATTCCAGAGTATGGGGGAGGCACGGGAGAAATCTTGTACGCAATTGTGGGAAGAGGAGATAAGAGAGGAGCAGAGAAGGAGATCTTGTGAGGATCTGAGGTTGCGTGCAGGTAGGTACCGGGAGACTAGGTCACAGATGTAGGGGGGAGACAGGTTGTGCATGGCTTTGTATGTCATGGTTAATGTTTTGAACTGGAGTCGTTGGGTGATGGGAAGCCAGTGAAGGGATTGGCAGAGTGGCGAGGCTGGGGGATAGCGGGGGGAGAGGTGGATTAAGCGGGCCGCAGAGTTTAGGATAGATTGGAGGGGTGCAAGAGTGTTGGAAGGGAGGCCACAGAGCAGGAGGTTGCAGTAGTTGAGGCGGGAGATGATGAGGGCATGCACTAATGTTTTTGCTGATTCTTGGTTAAGGAAAGCACGGATCTGGGAGATATTTTTGAGTTGTAGTCAGCAGGAGGTGAAGAGGGCTTGGATGTGTGACTTGAAGAATAGAGCAGAGTCGAGGGTTACTCCAAGGCAACGAGCTTGTGAGACTGGGGAGAGTGAGCAGCCATCAGGTTTGATGGAGAGGCTTGTTGGAGGAGATGAGTGAGGAGGAGGAAAGACAATGAACTCTGTTTTGTCCATGTTAAGCTTTAGGAATCGCGCAGAGAAGAAGGATGAAATAGCAGACAGACATTGTGGGATTGTGGTTAGTAGAGAGGTAATGTAAGGTCCAGAGAGGTAGATCTGTGTGTCATCGGCATAGAGATGATACTGGAAGCCGTGGGACTCTATGAGCTGTCCCAGGCCGAAGGTATAGATGGAGAACAGCAGGGGTCCAAGAACTGAGCCTTGGGGGACCCCGACAGATAGGGGGCGAGATGAGGAAGTGGTGTGAGAGTGGGAGACGCTGAAAGTTCGGTTAGTTAGGTATGAGGAGCTCCAAGATGGGGCCAAGTCTGTGATGCCCAGAGATGAGAGATCCTCCTTATCCCATGAAGCCTCAAAAACACAGAACAGCAGTATTATATTTTATTATCCAAACTACTTGCTCTGGTTGAATAGCCCTGTAAGCCACAGATTTTCCCAAACTACCCTAAAAAAACCCCATATTTTTGCAAAATAAATTTAGAACAGGGCTGGGCAAAGTGCGACCCACGGGCCACATCCGGCCCCCTGATTGTTCCAGTCCAGGTCGCGGACCAAGACAGCCAAAGGGCTGAAACCAGTGGACCGCGGGCAGCACCATGCCCTCCGCCACTCTACGCTTTCTGATGTCAGCCCTATTTGCATACACAGGATGCAGTCAGCAACACAATGGAGGAGGGGCCGCTGGCTTCGGCTTCTGCCAATCAGCATGAGGCACAGCAGATTTGATGACATCACATATGCTGTGTGGTGCAGAGCGTCAGTGCACTGGAGCAGAGCAGCAAGGCAATGGGATGTTTGCATATATATTGGAGGCTGTGTGGGGGGCTCATAATCTATATAGGGAGCTATGAGGGGGCTCAGAAATGTATTTAGATAGCTATGTGGGACTCAGAAATGTATATAGAAGGCCATATGGGGGCTCAAATATACACAGGAGACTATGTGGGAGCTCACAAAATATACATAGGAGACTATGTGGGAGCTCACAAAATGTACATAGGAGACTATGTGGGAGCTCACAAAATGTACATAGGAGACTATGTGAGAGCTCACAAAATATACATAGGAGATTATGTGGGAGCTCACAAAATGTACATAGGAGACTATGTGGGGGCTCATGCTGTATATATGAGGCTAAGTGAATCTCACAATGTATATAGGAGACTATGTGGTGCTCATAAAGTAGATACAAGGCTATGTGAGGTCTTAAAGTACATAGGAGGCTATGTGGGGGCACATATTGTATTGGTGAAGCTGTTGCTGTATTTTGGGGGCTAAGTGGGGGATCATACTGTTTTTAAGAGACTGTGGAGGCTCATAATTTATATAGGAGACTATATTGTGTTCATAAAGTACATAGGTCACTATATGGGGTCTCAAAGTATATAGAAGGCTATGTGGGGGCTCATACTGTATACATCAGGCTAAGTTGGGCTCATAATGATTATAGGAGGCTAGGTAGGCCTTATACTCTATAGGAGGCTATGTGGGACTCATAACGTATGTAGCAGGCTATGTGGGGGCTCATACTGTATATATGAGGATATGTTGGACGCATAGTGTATTTAGGAGGCTATGTGGGGGCCTATACTGTATTTGAGAGACTGAGGGGGCTCATACTGTATATAGGGTGCTATGTGAGGGCTCATACTGTATATAGGAGACTGTGTGGAGGCTCACACTATATATAGAGAGCCTATGTGTGGGCTCATATTGTATATAGAGGGTGTATATGAAGGCTCACATTGTATGTAAAGGGGCTATGTGGCAGCTCAACCTGTATATAGGGGCTATGTGGGGCTCACATTGTATATAAAAAGGCTATGTGAAGGCTCATACTGTATATAGGAGGCTATGTGGGGGCTCATAATGTATATAGGAGGAAAAAATAACCAGCTCACCCGCTTGGAGTTCCAATGAAGATCTGGTCGGTGCACGGAAAACAGCAGACCCACTGGGATATAGGATAAGAGAAAAATCCAGCATCCAGAATCCAGATAGAATTTAAAACAAATTCTTTATTCCATGCGATTAAAAAGTCATTCCATAGAATATAAAACCATGTGGCAAAGTCAAACAGGTACGCGTTTCGGAGGATTACCTCCTTAGTCTGAGAGGCTAGGAGGCTATGTGGCGGCTCATACTGTATATAGGAGGCTATGTCCTTCCCTGTTCTTCCTCCCCCATCTTTCCTCCTCCTGTCCTTTCTCCCCCCTGTCCTTTCTCCCCCCTGTCCTTTCTCCCCCCTGTCCTTTCTCCCCCCTGTTTTTCCTCCCTCCTGTCCTTCCTCCCTCCTGTCCTTCCTCCCCCCTGTCCTTCCTCCCCCGTCTTTGCTCCCCCTATCTTTCCTCCCCCCAATCTTTCCTAAGAACCTTTCCTTCCTTCCCCCCTGTCCTTGCTCCCCTCTGTCCTTCCTCCCCCATCTTTCCTCCCTCTCTGCTTCCCCTGTAATAATGGAGACAGGGGGGAGGAAGGACAGGGGGAGGAAGGACAGGGGGAGAAAAAACGGGAAAGGAAGGACAGGCGGGAGGAAGGACAGGCAGCAGCCTGGGGCGGGAAAGTTTAGCAAAACCCAACCCACCTATTACATATTCTGCAGCACCTATCAATCAAATAACAGTGCATTTCACAAACTTTGCTTGCCTGTATTTCAGAGACTATACATTCGATCTCACAACTACAGGTATGTATAGAATCAGCCTGATAGCGTCAATATAGCACTGGCTTTAGTTTATGCAAGAAAATCCTGGTGGTGGGTGCGGTATAAACCCCCCCAAAACTGAATCCTCTTAGGCTACTTTCACACATCCGGTTTTTGCTCTGCGGCACAATACGGCGCTCTGCAGAAAAACCGCAACGGGTTTTTTTGCATAGACTTACATTAGTGCTGTATTGTGCCGCATGGGCTTGCGTTCGGTCCGGTTTTTGCCGCATGCGGCAGATTTAGCTGATGCCGCGGCCGGATGGAACGCTGCCTGCAACGTTTTTTGCTCTGGCAAAAAAAACGCATCGCGCCGCATCCGGGCGCTGCGGCTCATTTTTCAATGCATGCCTATGGGCGCCGGATGCGGCGCGATGCGGAAAAAAACGCATCCGTCCGCCGCATGCGGTTGCTTCCACTGCGCTTGCTCAGTAGCGTGCCGCAACCGGAAAAAACCGGACGGGCCGCATGTAAAAACTTATGCAAAGGATGCGGTGTTTTCGCTGCATCCGTTGCATAGGTTTCACAGCCGGATTGTGCCGCACTGCTCAAACCGGATGTGTGAAAGTAGCCTTAGATCGTGTTAAATCAATTCCGTACTGCAGATCTGCACATAGTGGAAGTAAATCCGGCCCTCTGCGTGTGATTAAGGCCCCCCCCGGAGCCTCGAGCTCTGGACAACAGGTCACATTGCCCTCATTATTAACCATCCACCGGTTACCGGTGCATCGGCTGAACCACCAGTATGTCCACCACTGTGCAGAACACTGACACTCTGGACCTTGCAGAACCAGCGCTGCCGTCCCCCCCCCTCCCAAACCTGAGACCCTGAAGCCTTGTACTTCAGATTTAAACACCCATGAAGAAATCTTGTCGCTGGCGTGTAGTGGAATCATAATTTGTACTAATGGGGCTCTCAATTAACACGCGATTAAGTAATTATGGCTATCAAAGATTTAATTTAATAATTTAAGACAGGTCACGGATTCCGCATCCTACAAAACCGTTCATGATTTTTTTTTTTTTTTTTTTTATTTTTTTTTTTTTTGCCGTACCTCGGATACCCTCCTCATTTTCTCTGGCGCCTTTGCTAACAAATGATCCTTTTTTTTTTTTCTAAAGCCGTACCAGTCCTTTTACTGGACGGCAATGACTAACAAAAACAGCTGCAAATTTTAAAGGGCAGGAGCTGAGATGATGCTGTAAAGATAGCGTTTTAATATTGTTTGTGTTATGGAGACTTATTTTTTGAATTAACCGTGAACTCAAATGAACTCCGAGCTTTTACCATATAATACATTTTGCAGCTGCTGAAAATACAGAAATTCTCTTTTGAAAGCTGTTTATTACAGATTCCGAAAAAAAAAAAAATAATAAAAAAAATAAAAAAAAAAACTCAAATGATATTGGCATCCAAACCTAACCATATGTTCATTTGACCTAGGATACATAAACCTGTTGTTTAATCCACAGAAAGGATTACAGTCCTATTTTTTTTTTTTTTTTTTGTAAGTTCTTTTCATATGGAAATGTCTTTTTGCTGCACAGATTTGTATTTAATGATAAATATAAAAAAAAAAAAAAACAATTTCCCGATGTTTTTTAATTTCATGGCGGTGAATGTATAGGTTTCGCCGAGTGTCTACGAGCATACATTAATGTTAATTTCATCAATCTCTTTTGTATTGTGTTAATGTCACAATCTGCTCCCGGATCTTGCCAAGTTTCTTAACTGTCATGTTAATTCCGAGACCTATTCTGCGCTCTTTGACATTTCAGGACAGAACATGGCAGTAAAAATAGATTAAAAACAGCTTAGATGTATTATAAAATCCAGAACTTTGCAGATGGTGGCATTAGATTTGCAGAATAAAAAAAAAAAAACAAAAAAAAAACCCGTCGCACACAACACCAAGCAGCTTGGTACAATATAATAACACAGTAGTCCATTGATTTTGAGAGTAAATATCTCAAAGGCAGTAAAAATTCATTGTGGTCTCAGCAAACTGATGAGAAACAGCAAAAAAGATTAGAGGTGGGGAGGGGGGGGGGGCAAATTAATGTAACAGACAACGCCAGTCACAAGTTATATTAACATCATTGTTACAGTCATCGCTCGTAACTACTATAATACTGCCCACTATGTACAAGAATATAACTACTGTAATACTGCCCACTGTGTACAAGAATATAACTACTATAATACTGCTCTATGTACAAGAATATAACTACTATATTACTGCTCCTATGTACAAGAATATAACTACTATAATACTGTCCCCTATGTACAAGAATATAACTACTGTAATACTGCCCACTGTGTACAAGAATATAACTACTATAATACTGCTCTATGTACAAGAATATAACTACTATATTACTGCTCCTATGTACAAGAATATAACTGCTATAATACTGCCCCTATATACAAGAATATAACTACTATAATACTGCCCCTATGTACAGGAATATAACTACTGTAATACTGCCCACTGTGTACAAGAATATAACTACTATAATACTGCTCTATGTACAAGAATATAACTACTATATTACTGCTCCTATGTACAAGAATATATCTACTATAATACTGCCCACTGTGTACAAGAATATAACTACTATAATACTGCCCCTATGTACAAGAATATAACTACTATAATACTGCCCACTGTGTACAAGAATATAACTACTATAATACTGCTCTATGTACAAGAATATAACTACTATAATACTGCTCCTATGTACAAGAATATAAGTACTATAATACTGCCCCTATATACAAGAATATAACTACTATAATACTGCCCCTATGTACAAGAATATAACTACTATAATACTGCTCCTATGTACAAGAATATAACTACTATAATACTGCTCCTATGTACAAGAATATAACTACTATAATATTGGCCCTATGTACAAGAATATACCTACTATAATACTGCCCCCTATGTACAAGAATATAACTACTATAATACTGCCCCCTATGTACAAGAATATAACTACTGTAATACTGCTCCTATGTACAAGAATATAACTACTATAATACTGCCCCTATGTACAAGAATATAACTACTATAATACTGCCCCTATATACAAGAATATAACTACTATAATACTGCTCTTATATACAAGAATATAACTGCTATAATACTGCCCCTATGTACAAGAATATAACTACTATAATACTGCCCCCTATGTACAAGAATATAACTACTGTAATACTGCTCCTATGTACAAGAATATAACTACTATAATACTGCCCCTATGTACAAGAATATAACTACTATAATACTGCCCCTATATACAAGAATATAACTACTATAATACTGCTCTTATATACAAGAATATAACTGCTATAATACTGCCCCTATGTACAAGAATATAACTACTATAATACTGCCCCCTATGTACAAGAATATAACTACTATAATACTGCTCCTATGTACAAGAATATAACTACTATAATACTGCCCCTATATACAAGAATATAACTACTATAATACTGCTCTTATATACAAGAATATAACTGCTATAATACTGCCCCTATGTACAAGAATATATCTACTATAATACTGCCCCTGTGTACAAGAATATAACTGCTATAATACTGCTCCCTATGTACAAGAATATAACTGCTATAATACTGCCCCCTATGTACAAGAATATAACTACTATAATACTGCCCCCTATGTACAAGAATATAACTACTATAATACTGCCCCCTATGTACAAGAATATAACTACTATAATACTTACCCCTATGTACAAGAATACAGCTACTATAATACTGCCCCTGTTTACAAGAACATAACTACTATAATACTGCCCCTATGTACAAGAATATATCTACTATAATACTGCCCCCTATTTACAAGAATATAACTACTATAATACTGTCTCTTATGTACAAGAGTATATTGATTCGCCAGCTGTATGATGATGGTGATGGGTTTTGTATACATTTATACTCACAGGCATTAAATAAGATACAAGCAAGAAAGCAGAAATGAAACACAAAAATTAGTTTATTTATTTATTATTTATTTATTTATTTCCTCCCTCTTTGACTTTTCTTTCACTGAAAAAAAAAAAAAAAATATATATATATATATATATATATATTATGTATATATGTGTGTGTATATAAATATATATATATATATATATATATATATATATATATATATATATATATATATATATGTATATATAAATATAAATATATATATATAATATACAGTACAGACCAAAAGTTTGGACACACCTCATCTCTAGAACAACTGTTAAGAGGAGCCTTTGTGCAGCAGCCTTCATGGTAAAATAGCTGCTAAGGGCAGGCAACAAGCAGAGGAGACTTGTTTGGGCTAAAGAACACAAGGAATGGACATTAGACCAGTGGAAATCTGTGCTTTGCTCTGATGAGTCCAAATTTGAGATCTTTGGATCCAACCACCGTGTCTTTGTAGAAAAGGTGAACGGATGGACTCTACATGGCTGGTTCCCACCGTGAAGCATGGAGGAGGAGGTGTGATGGTGTGGGGGGGCTTTGCTGGTGACACTGTTGGGGATTTATTCAAAATTGAAGGCATACAGAACCAGCATGGCTACCACAGCATCTTGCAGCGGCGTGCTATTCCATCCGGTTTGCATTTGGTTGGACCATCATTTATTTTTCAACAGAACAGTGACCCCAAACACACCTCCAGGCTGTGTAAGGGCTATCTGACTAAGAAGGAGAGTGATGGGGTGCTACGCCAGATGACCTGGCCTCCACAGTCACCAGACCTGAACCCAATCGAGATGGTTTGGGGTGAGCTGGACTGCAGAGTGAAGGCAAAAGGGTCCATCAGTGCTAAGCATCTCTGGGAACTCCTTCAAGAGTGTTGGAAAACCATTTCCGGTGACTACCTCTTGAAGCTCATCAAGAGAACGCCAAGAGTGTGCAAAGCAGTAATCAAAGCAAAAGGTGGTACTGTGAAGAACCTAGAATATAAGACATATTTTCAGTTGTCTCACACTTTTTTGTTAAGTATTTCATTCCACATGTGTCAAGTCATAGTTTTGATGCCTTCAATGTGAATCTACAATTTTCGGAGTCATAAAAATAAAGAAAACTCTTTGAATGAGAAGGTGTGTCTAAACTTTTGGTCTGTACTGTATGTATATATATATATATATATATAAAATGTGTGTGTGTGTGTGTGTATATATATATACAGTTAGGTCCAGAAATCTTTGGACAGTGACACAATTTTGGCGAGTTGGGCTCTGCATGCCACCATATTGGATTTGAAATGAAATCTCTACAACAGAATTCAAGTGCAGATTGTAACGTTTAATTTGAAGGTTTGAACAAAAATATCTGATAGAAATTGTACGAATTGTCACATTTCTTTACAAACACTCCACATTTTAGGAGGTCAAAAGTAATTGGACAAATAAACCAAACCCAAACAAAATATTTTTATTTTCAATATTTTGTTGCGAATCCTTTGGAGGCAATCACTGCCTTAAGTCTGGAACCCATGGACATCACCAAACGCTGGGTTTCCTCCTTCTTAATGCTTTACCAGGCCTTTACAGCCGCAGCCTTCAGGTCTTGCTTGTTTGTGGGTCTTTCCGTCTTAAGTCTGGATTTGAGCAAGTGAAATGCATGCTCAATTGGGTTAAGATCTGGTGATTGACTTGGCCATTGCAGAAGGTTCCACTTTTTTGCACTCATGAACTCCTGGGTAGCTTTGGCTGTATGCTTGGGGTCATTGTCCATCTGTACTATGAAGCGCCATCCGATCAACTTTGCGGCATTTGGCAGAATCTGGGCTGAAAGTATATCCCGGTACACTTCAGAATTCATCCAGCTACTCTTGTCTGCTGTTATGTTATCAATAAACACAAGTGACCCAGTGCCATTGAAAGCCATGCATGCCCATGCCATCACGTTGCCTCCACCATGTTTTACAGAGGGTGTGGTGTGCCTTGGATCATGTGCCGTTCCCTTTCTTCTCCAAACTTTTTTCTTCCCATCATTCTGGTACAGGTTGATCTTTGTCTCATCTGTCCATAGAATACTTTTCCAGAACTGAGCTGGCTTCATGAGGTGTTTTTCAGCAAATTTAACTCTGGCCTGTCTATTTTTGGAATTGATGAATGGTTTGCATCTAGATGTGAACCCTTTGTATTTACTTTCATGGAGTCTTCTCTTTACTGGTGACTTAGAGACAGATACACCTACTTCACTGAGAGTGTTCTGGACTTCAGTTGATGTTGTGAACGGGTTCTTCTTCACCAAAGAAAGTATGCGGCGATCATCCACCACTGTTGTCATCCGTGGACGCCCAGGCCTTTTTGAGTACCCAAGCTCACCAGTCAATTCCTTTTTTCTCAGAATATACCCGACTGTTGATTTTGCTACTCCAAGCATGTCTGCTATCTCTCTGATGGATTTTTTCTTTTTTTTCAGCCTCAGGATGTTCTGCTTCACCTCAATTGAGAGTTCCTTAGACCGCATGTTGTCTGGTCACAGCAACAGCTTCCAAATGCAAAACCACACACCTGTAATCAACCCCAGACCTTTTAACTACTTCATTGATTACAGGTTAACGAGGGAGACGCCTTCAGAGTTAATTGCAGCCCTTAGGCGGGCTTTGCACGCTGCGACATCAGTAACAATGTGTTACCGATGCTGCAGCGATAGTCCCGCCCCCGTCGCACGTTCGATATATAGTGAAAGCTGCCGTAGCGATTATTATCGCTACGGCAGCTTCACACGCACATACCTGCCGTGCGACGTCCCTCTGGCCGGCGACCCGCCTCCTTCCTTAGGGGGCGGGTCGTGCGGCGTCACAGTGACGTCACATAGCAGGCGGCCAATTGAAGCGGAGGGGCGGAGATGAGCAGGATGTAAACATCCCGCCCACCTCCGTCCTTCTCATTGCAGCCGGCGGCAGGTAAGTTGAAGTTCCTCGCTCCTGCGGCTTCATACACAGCGATGTGTGCTGCGGCAGGAGCGAGGAACAACATCGTACCTGTCGCTGCACCGGCATTATGGAAATGTCGGAGGCTGCAGCGATGATACGATAACGACGCTTTTGCGCTTGTTCATCGTATCAAAAAGGATTTGCACGTTGCGATATCGACTGCGACGCCGGATGTGCGTCACTTTCGATTTGACCCCACCGGCATCGCACGTGCAATGTCGCAACGTGCAAAGCCGCCCTTAGAGTCCCTTGTCCAATTACTTTTGGTCCCTTGAAAAAGAGGAGGCTATGCATTACAGAGCTATGATTCCTAAACCCTTTCTCCGATTTGGATGTGAAAACTCTCATATTGCAGCTGGGAGTGTGCACTTTCAGCCCATATTATATATAGAATTGTATTTCTGAACATGTTTTTGTAAACAGCTAAAATAACAAAACTTGTGTCACTGTCCAAATATTTCTGGACCTAACTGTATATATATATATATATATATATATATGTGTATATATATAAAATCTATATATATATATTGTTTATATGTATATACCTTATATGTATATATGTGTGTGTATATATATATATATATGTGTGTGTATATATTTGTGTGTGTATATATATATATATGTGTATATATATACATATATATGCACACACATATATACATATATATGCACACACATATATACATATATATATATATATGTATATATATATATGTATATATGTGTGTGTGTGTGTGTATATATATATATATATATGTGTCTATATATTTATGTGTGTGTATATATATGTATATATGTGTGTGTGTATATATATATATATATATATGTAATTCTTTCTTTACTCCTTTCAGATAAGCTAAGTCTGTAAATAAAAAGATTAAAGGTTCCTTGGGGAAAACCCGAGGTTCAAGTTTAAGATTTCAGTTACATTTTTAATTAACCTAAAAATCTTTTTTTTATTTTATTTTATTTTTATGTTTTTATTTTCCAAAAAAATGGCTAATTCCAGAATGATTGATTGAACGCTCACATCGGCTGCCAAACCCTCTTTTTTTTTTTTTTATTATATTTTTATTCCCATTCCTTCCTCTGTTCTGTTCCCACACTTTGGACGGCTTGTCACAGCAGCTTAAATAAAACAGTGTACGGCGACGAGGAAATGCCATTCAGTCCCAATTGATCTCCTAATATTCTATGTTGAAATGATAATTGGTAGAGTCTTCACTGGGAAGGGAAAAAGAAAGAGAAGAGGGGAAAAGAAACAAAAGTTCATTTCATTCAGCGACGGCATTATCTCTGGTGATGTGTTCAAATGAACAGATACATTAAAAAGAAAAAAAAAAAACTGGGGCTATATATCCCCCATCTGCTGGAGCCGCCGTCCACAATTCTTTTCAGCTGACATAATCCAGATTGATTCGTTCAGCAGATAAAATTCAGAACCCTTCTGCCCTTTATAGGCGCAACATAATACTGCTCTTTATTCAGTAACAATGTAGCATAATGGGATCAGAATGTACAAAATGACTGTACTTAAATGACTGTGACATACAAGGTCCTAACACAAATTGTGGTTTAGAAGGGAAAAAAAAATCATTATTAAAATGTTCCTCTGCTAACAAGGTCCAAGAATCCTCCTAACTTTTTAAAGGATCTGATATTTCTGGATGTAAAATGAAACAATATGAAAAGGAGAATTCCAAACAAAAGACAAATGGATAATATTTACAAATATTCCATTAGGGAATTCAGACGTAAAAGGAACCTTTGACAACCTCCCCCTATGTGCAAAAGCAGATTCAACTCATTCAGAGATGTGTAATACCTAATTTCTCCTGTGGTGGTGCTGCAGAAAAATGAAACATTTGCTGTTACTCCCAGTGGTGGGGTTGCATGTGACCAGGTCATCCTTAGGAAACCCCTTTAAACATGGAGGGTGTGGAAAGCAAAAAAATCACTGCAAAGTGTATGTGTAAAAAGGTTTTCCTAAAATTGCAAGTTATATTTTGTCCCCTGGTGGTTGATAGGATAGGGGTAACTGATCCTAATACTCAGAGTCCCAGGGATCACAAGATTAGCGCTCCAGAGCCCCAAGGACTGGGCTATATAGAGCCCCAAGAACTGATCTATATAGAACCCCAAGGACTGGGCTATTTAGAAACCCAAGGACTGATCTATATAGAGCCCCAAGGACTAAGCTATATAGAGCCCCAAGGACTGAGCTATATAGAGCCCCAAGGACTGAGCTATTTAGAGCCCCAAGGACTGAGCTATATAGAGCCCCAAGGACTGAGCTATTTAGAGCCCCAAGGACTGAGCTATATAGAGCCCCAAGGACTGAGCTATTTAGAGCCCCAAGGACTGAGCTATATAGAGCCCCAAGGACTGAGCTATTTAGAGCCTCAAGAACTGAGCTATATAGAGCCCCAAGGTCTGAGCTATATAGAGCCCCAAGGACTGAGCTATGTGGAGCCCCAAGGACTGAGCTATGTGGAGCCCCAAGGACTGAGCTATGTGGAGCCCCAAGGACTGAGCTATGTGGAGCCCCAAGGACTGAGCTATGTAGAGCCCCAAGGACTGAGCTATGTGGAGTCCCAAGGACTGAGCTATTTGGAGCCCCAAGGACTGAGCTATTTGGAGCCCCAAGGACTGAGCTATTTGGAGCCCCAAGTACTGAGCTATGTGGAGCCCCAAGGACTGAGCTATATAGAGCCCCAAGGACTAAGCTATTTGGAGCCCCAAGTACTGAGCTATATGGAGGGGGCAGCCATGACTCAGTTACAAGAGATAGTGACCCCCTCCAAGTGGTAAGGGTCTTGTAGATATACCATAGGTGGTTAGAAGGGTTTTCCCATCGTAGGAAGTGATGTCCTATCTATAGGGTATGCCACCTGCTTATGATCAGTCGGGGCACAGCCTCTAGACCACTGCGCCCCCTTTTAACCTTTTCCTGCACAACCATATGCTTTATGGCTAGGACCTGCAGCTCGCCCTATTTGCTCAAACTGCTACAATACACCGCACAATGGGTGGCTGCGGCACCACCATGATCGGGGAAACGGTGAAGGGAATCGGTGCTAAATGAGTAATGTGGCCCCATAAATCTTTCCACAAATGGTTTGAGGTGGATCTGTTGGTCCTAGAAAGGCTTCTTTTTCATGATGGACATATCCTTTAAGATACAAATACCTCTATTATTAAACCATTATCTATATACAGCTTAATGCATATTTTACAGAAAGGCAGTAGACCCTATTAAGGTCCAGAAGCCAACTGGATATACAGTATCGGAGGACAGGGTTCTTATAGACTTATTATTTATTATCATAGCGCCATTTATTCCATGGCGCTTTACAAGTGAAAGAGTGTATACGTACAACAATCATTAACAATACAAAACAGACTGGTATAGGAGGAGAGAGGACCCTGCCCGCGAGGGCTCACAGTCTACAGGAGGAGAGAGGACCCTGCCCACGAGGGCTCACAGTCTACAGGAGGAGAGAGGACCCTGCCCGCGAGGGCTCACAGTCTACAGGGAATGGGTGATGGTACAATAGGTGAGGACAGAGCTGGTTGTGCAGGGGTGTACTGGACTGAGGGCTGTTGCAGGCTGTAGGCTTGTTGGAAGAGGTGGGTCTTGAGGTTCCTCTTGAAGCTTTCCACGGTAGGGGAGAGTCTGATGTGCTGAGGTAGAGCGTTCCAGAGTATGGGGGAGGCACAGGAGAAATCGTGTACGCGATTGTGGGAAGAGGAGATAAGAGAGGAGCAGAGAAGGAGATCTTGTGAGGATCTGAGGTTGCGTGCAGGTAGGTACCGGGAGACTAGGTCACAGATGTAAGGAGGAGACAGGTTGTGCATGGCTTTGTATGTCATGGTTAGTGTTTTGAACGGGAGTCGTTGGATGGTGGGAAGCCAGTGAAGGGATTGGCAGAGAGGAGAGGCTGGGGAGTAGCGAGGGGAGAGGTGGATTAAGCGGGCCGCAGAGTTGAGGATAGATTGGAGGGGTGCAAGAGTGTTGGAAGGGAGGCCACAGAGCAGGAGGTTGCAGTAGTCGAGGTGGGAGATGATGAGGGCTTGCACTAATGTTTTTGCTGATTCTTGGTTAAGGAAAGCACGGATCCGGGAGATATTTTTGCGTTTTAGTCTGCATGAGGTGAAGAGGGCTTGGTTGTGTGGCTTGAAGGATAGATGTGCTTCTTTATTATAAAGAAGCAATATTTAGACGTGTATCCGGATGGTCTATATTGGTGGCTGATTTCTGTATCCTTTCTTTTTGCTTTTTTAGTTTTTTTTCTCCATCATGATGGCTTGTGGCGCTGCAGGCTGTGGGTTCAGTGGGTGTTCTCTGGGAAGCTGCTCTGTCTTTGGCAGGTCCAAAAAGTGAAAGGTAGGATTTTTTTTTCTACAACATATCTAAATGTTTCCATTTTTTTTATTGTGATTGCATAGGTTGGGCGTTCACATTCAGTTTAGGTTGGCAGCCCAGTATACAAATGCGTAGTTTCTCTCCACGTTTCTGGCATAGCGCGCCGCAACCATCAATATGACAGCTGCTACATTTGAGATTGAATGTTCATACCATAGCCTTAGATTTACACTTATGTTTCTGCTTGCTGTCAGGAAATAGAAACCTCTAGAATTATACAATCCATATACTTGTAGCCAGCCTAGATGACAATCCTCCGGGAATCTTGGAATCCATATTCTGTCCTCATACAATACTTAGACACAGGGATATTTGGCTTTCGGGCGAAATTTCAGGATTATCTTAAAACACCCTCTGACCTTTTCAGGTGACCCTAATGTAACCTTCTCTAAGCTTTTGGATGCTCATGTCCAACTGTTCAATTTTTCAGGACTTTTTGCAGAACTTCCAGTTCTCTAACAAGGAGCTTAATGGTAAAATTCACACCTGGCGTTTGACTCATGAATCGCCCAATAAATTTCAGGGTTCATTTAGAATTGATATTGAATAGACCTCCTTGTCACGCTGTTCACATTCTGGCATCATGAGACCATGGCGTTACCTAACAATTGATCAGCAGTACTGCACCATTGTGAGGCTTCAATGAGGATGTTCTCAGACGGAAGTGGCCATTAAGATTAGAGTGTCATCAGAAGGTTGTACAGAGATACAGAGAGACTGGAAGATTCACAGAAAGGCATAAAAGTGGCCACTGAGCTTATAGTGTCACAGAGTGTCACCAGCAGGTTATACAGAGACACAGAGAGACTGGAAGACTCACAGAAAGGCAAAGAAGTGAACGTCCTTTGGCTACATGCCACACTGATGACTGCTCCATTGTGAACAATGCCCTTTGGAACTGGATGATGAATGTCACACAACTCCAGGCACATTTAAGGGAAGTGAGAGGCACCTAAGGTGCACGACAGACCATTCACAATTGTTTACATCAGCAAGGTTTGCGTGCTAGATGATCTGCAAGGTACCTGACCACACCACTAGGCACAGGCGTCATCTATGTACCTGACCGCACCACCAGGAACAGGCGTCATCTTTGTACCTGACCGCACCACCAGGCACAGGCGTCATCTATGTACCTGACCGCACCACCAGGCACAAGTGTCATCTATGTACCTGACTGCACCACCAGGCACAGGCATCATCTATATATCTGACCACACCACCAGGCACAGGCGTCATCTATGTACCTGACTACACCATCAGGTAGAGGCGTCATCTATGTACCTGACTGCACCACTAGGCACAGGTGTCATCTATGTACCTGACTGCACCACCAGGCACAGGCGTCATCTATATACCTGACTTCACCACTAGGCACAGGTGTCATCTATGTACCTGACCGCACCACCACGTACAGGCATCATCTATATACCTGACCGCACCACCAGGCACAGACGTCATCTACTGGTCTAAGAGACCAGTGGGCTTCGGTGCTGTTCACTAATGAAAGTTGAAATGATGACCACCAACGATGTTGGAGATGTCAAGGAGAGCTCTATACATCAGCTACTGCTGTCACCAGATGAGCCTTTGGTGGTGGTGGTGTTACAGTGTGGGCCGGTATGTGTGGTCAGTACAGAATAGCCCTGCACTGTGTGAATGGTACAGTGACAGCCCCTACTACAGAAATAACATACTGTAATTAATCCGGTCATTGTGCCTCTTGATGAACAACACCGGCCTAATTTCATCTTCACAGAGGGCAATGCTCCAACTCATCAACGTCCCATCATTAGGGGACGTCTGCTGGAGACTGGAGGACCTCAAATGGAGCAGCTTCACTTTTTCCAGACCTGAATCCCATAGAAAAACTATGGACTCAGCTGAGTCGCCATGTAAATGCCGTAACTCTGTACCCCAGAACCTTAGTGATCTGAGAACCACCCTTCAAGAAGAGTGGGATGCCATGCCTCCAGACAATAACTCCACTGGTGACCAGCAAGAGGCGTTGACGTCAGCTGGAATGGATGCTCAAGGACAAGTTATTGAGACATTGACATTTTTTTGGACTGGTGTTGACTTTTGTTTCAATAAATAGTTTGAGATGAGGAAATCTTCATTTCTCTTAAAATATCCCTGTAGCATTAACTTTTTAGGTTTTACATAAGACACCCTAAAGCCAAATATCCATAACTTTCTGTGACTAGTGGATATTTTACCTGCACTGATTAGTGTTGAGCGGACCCGAACTGTAAAAATCTGGATCCGCGCGGTTTCAGCGTCCGATCCGGGTCCGACCCGGACGCGGGAATCCGGCTGCACGATCCGGGTCCGTTTTTTTTTTTTATCTCTCTCGCGCTCTCTCTCTCACTCTCTCTCTCTCGCTCTCTCTCTTTCTCTCGCTCTTTCTCTCGCTCTTTCTCTCGCTCTCTCTCTCACTCTCTCTCTTTCTCGCTCTCTCTCTCGCTCTCTCTCGCTCTCTCTCTCGCTCTCTCTCTCGCTCTCTCTCTCCCTCGCTCTCTCTCTCGCTCTCTCTTTCTCTCGCTCTTTCTCTCACTCTCTCTCTTTCTCGCTCTCGCTCTCTCTCTTTCTCTCTCTCTCGCTCTCTCTCTCGCTCTCTCACTCTCTCTCGCTCTCTCACTCTCTCTCGCTCTCTCTTTCTCTCGCTCTCTCACTCTCTCGCTCTTTCTCTCGCTCTCTCTCTTTCTCTCGCTCTCTTTCTCTCTCTCTTTCTCTCTCTCGCTCTCTCTCTCGCTCTCACTCTCTCTCGCTCTCTCTTTCTCTCTCTCTCTCGCTCTCTCACTCTCTCTCACGCTCTCTCTCGCTCTCTCGCTCTCTCTCTCTCTCGCTCTCGCTCTCTCGCTCTCTCTCTCGCTCTCTCTCGCTCTCGTCCCGGATTCCGCTCCCCATTGACTTCTATGTGCCCGGATTCCGGATCGGATCCGGACTTCTGTCAACCCGTCGCTGATCCGCCGGACCCGGATTATGAGCAATCCGCTCAACTCTAGCACTGATCCATTGTAACAAAAGGCCACAATGCTGTTTAGCTCCCTGGGGATTGATTGCGCTGAATACAACTGTAACAAACACTCAGCTGTGACAAGTATTAGGTTTCCAAATGTACTGGTCCCATTCATTAAAATTCATCTTTAAAATTGGATGAATAGATGAATCACGAACTTGTACAATAATTGCAATTTATTTATATAAAAGTTTTAAAGACATTTGCTAGTGGCGTTATGGATATTATATCAGGGGTGTGGAAGGGGTTAAGGGGCATGTAATAGTATACAGACATTCCTAAAGTGAAAAAAAAGCGGTCCCAAAGAAATTGCGCTCAACAAAGACCTGCTTTTATCCCTTTCCTGGGTCTACAGATGAGAATTAAGAAATAGCTGAGGACTAATCCTTTTGGAGTAGCGCTCGGCTATTCAGGCCATGGCAAATCATACATTCTTTTTGTGACAGGGCTTGAGTGACATTTGATCAGACAAACCCCGGATTCAATGGAGACGCACAATGTTCAAAAACACACAGAGCGGATTGAACGCCGCGCGGCCGGCGAGGGTCTCGGAGCCGCTGAATGCAACTTTTCATGTTAAGACACAAACTAGCAGCGACTCGGTGACACCGTAACTGCTCCCTCAAAAGACGCGAAATGCAACGTGCAGAAATGTGTTTGTGTGTTTTTTTTCCGCCAGGGTCCTCTCTCGCTCCTTCCCTCTCCTCGCTCCTTCCCTCTCCTCGCTCCTTCCCTCTCCTCGCTCCTTCCCTCTCCTCGCTCCTTCCCTCTCCTCGCTCCTTCCCTCTCCTCGCTCCTTCCCTCTCCTCGCTCCTTCCCTCTCTCGCTCCTTCCCTCTCTCGCTCCTTCCCTCTCTCGCTCCTTCCCTCTCCTCGCTCCTTCCCTCTCTCGCTCCTTCCCTCTCCTCGCTCCTTCCCTCTCCTCGCTCCTTCCCTCTCCTCGCTCCTTCCCTCTCCTCGCTCCTTCCCTCTCTCGCTCCTGCCCTCTCTCGCTCCTTCCCTCTCTCGCTCCTTCCCTCTCCTCGCTCCTTCCCTCTCCTCGCTCCTTCCCTCTCTCGCTCCTTCCCTCTCCTCGCTCCTTCCCTCTCTCGCTCCTTCCCTCTCTCGCTCCTTCCCTCTCTCGCTCCTTCCCTCTCCTCGCTCCTTCCCTCTCCTCGCTCCTTCCCTCTCCTCGCTCCTTCCCTCTCCTCGCTCCTTCCCTCTCCTCGCTCCTTCCCTCTCTCGCTCCTTCCCTCTCTCGCTCCTTCCCTCTCCTCGCTCCTTCCCTCTCTCGCTCCTTCCTTCTCTCGCTCCTTCCCTCTCTCGCTCCTTCCCTCTCTCGCTCCTTCCCTCTCCTCGCTCCTTCCCTCTCATATACATGAAATATTAGAACAAGTGTCGATTCATGTAAAAAAATTTTTGAAGGGGCATACCATCATCAAAAAGGAATGAGAACAAAGGGACAGTTGTGTGACTCTTAGGGACAAAAGTGTAACACTGCCGGAAAGTCTGTCCTAGGAATTCTGCAGAGCGAGGACGGAACACGTGAAACGCGCTGGGAATGGTTATCATGAAGACCGTCCCCGGGGGATATTGGGCCAGAAATAAAACATTGATAACACAGTTTTGGAACTAGGTTTGTTGACATAATGGGATTCTGATCATTCATCATCCTGTGTGAGGTCGAATTGCAGAAAATATAGATTATTGGACTCTTTAAATGGAATCTATCACTTACCATAAATATATATTTTTTTACTTGGCACAAATGCCAATGTTATTCTTAATCCAATGTTGTTTTTCTTTTGTTACTGCGCCCCTGCATTCCTGAGATATGGCCCCCTCTTTCCTGTCTAATCTTTTTAGCCTACTGGGCATGGTTCTCAGGACAACTCCCATAAAGAAGAGCTGAGGATCACACCCACTTGGATAACAAGACTAGATTTATATATAGGGAAGAGGGTGCCATAACCTGAATCTAGTGCTGTTTTTATTTTGTTCTCTGCGCCCCTCCATTCCTGAGATATGGCCCCTTCTTCCTTGTCTAGTCTTTTAAGCCTACTGGGCATAGTTCTAAGGAAAACTCCCATAAAGAAGAGCTGAGGATCCCGGCCACTTGGTAACAAGACTAGATTTACATATGGGGAGAGGGAGCCATATCCTGAACCCAGTGTTTTTTATTTTGTTATTGCACCCCTCCATTCCTGAGATATGGCCCCTTCTTCCTTGTCTAGTATTTTTAGCCTACTGGGCATGGTTCTCAGGACAACTCCCATAAAGAGCTGAGGGGCACACCCACTTGGATAACAAGACTAGATTTACATATAGGGAAGAGGGTGCCATAACCTGAATCCAGTGCTGTTATCTTTTTGTTCTTGCGCCTCTCCATTCCTGAGATATGGCCCCTTCTTTCCTTTCTAGTCTTTTTAGCCTTCTGGGTATAGTTCTAAGGAAAACTCCCATAAAGAAGAGCTGAGGATCACACCCACTTGGTATAAGACTAGATTTACATATGGGGAGAGGGGGCCATATCCTGAATCCAGTGCTGTTATCTTTCTGTTCTTGCGCCCCTCCATTTCTGAGATATGGCCCCTTCTTCCTTGTCTAGTCTTTTGAGCCTACTGGGCATGGTTCTCAGGACAACTCCCATAAAGAGCTAGGGATCATGCCTACTTGGATAACAAGACTAGATTTCCATATGGGGAATAGGTTGCCATATCCTGAATCCAGTTCTGTTTTCCTTTTGATCTTGCGCCCCTCCATTCCTGAGATATGGCCCCCTCTTTCCTGTCTAATCTTTTTAGCCTTCCGGGCATGGTTCTCAGGACAACTCCCATAAAGAAGAGCTGAGGATCCCGCCCACTTGGATAACAAGACTAGATTTACATATAGGGAAGAGGGTGCCATAACCTGAATCTAGTGCTGTTTTTATTTTGTTCTCTGCGCCCCTCCATTCCTGAGATATGGCCCCCTCTTCCTTGTCTAGTCTTTTTAACCTACTGGCTATGGTTCTCAGGGAGACTCCCATAAAGAAGAGCTGAGGATCACGCCCACTTGGATAACAAGACTAGATTTATATATAGGGAAGAGGGAGGCATATCCTGAATGCAGTTCTGTTTTCTTTTTGATCTTATACCTTCCATTCCTGAGATATTGGCCCCTCGTCCCTGTCCAGTGTTTTTAGCCAACTAGGTGTGGTTCTCTGCTCTCCCATAAAGAGCTGAGGATCTCACCTACTTGGATAACAAGACTAGATTTGCATATAGAAAAGAGGAGCCATATGTCAAGAATGGAACAAAAGAGAAACAAAGCCAAATCCACAGGAACAGCAATGTTTAGACCAGGTATAAAAAACAACAAAGAATCTTATTTATGGCTGGTGAGGGGGTATGTCCACTTTTGGCCAAGTTTTACTAAATTTAAAGTATTTCCATTTGGCGTCATATCTGTCCGTATACAGTTGCTGCGGAATATGGAGGAAAAACAGATTTCAGTTCAGCGTGTAACCTCTAAGAAAGTCATTAATAGATATGGACACTTTTGACATAGAAAGATGTATTTTTAGGTATCTTAGTGGTGGCTTTAAGTGCATAGAGTTGCGCTCAGTTTAATGTTGCAGTCTTCATCCTTTCATTTAAAGACACAGTGATATCCAGTTTGTATCCTGCTTCTAGTTTGACTTTTCTTATGTGGATGTATATCTCACAGTAATACAAGCTGGATTTGAGTTCTGTGTGGCTGGCATGTTGCCGTCTCCACTAGCTCTCATGTATCAGCACAGCTTCATTCCTGTAATGATTTTCTCCACATTTACAAACTCTTTTATGTGCCTTCCCCATCACCAATGTGATCTGTGCACATTCCTCTCCTTCCCTTCTGCTATATCTAACGCTAAAAGAATGGAGGAGGAGGAGAAAAGAGAGAGCTGACAGAGCTGTGAGCAGAGAGAGCTGACAGAGCCAGGAGCAGAGAGAGCTGACAGAGTCCCAAGCAGAGAGAGCTGACAGAGCCAGGAGCAGAGAGCTGACAGAGTTGCGAGCAGAGACAGCTGCTAGAGCCTGGAGCAGAGAGAGCTGACAGAGCCGCGAGCAAAGAGAGCTGACAGAGCCACGAGCAGAGAGAGCTGACAGAGCCAGGAGCAGAGAGCTGACAGAGCCGTGAGCAGAGAGAGCTGACAGAGGCACGAGCAGAGCGAGCTGACAGGCGTGAGCAGAGAGAGCTGACAGAAGCGCGAGCAAAGAGAGCTGACAGAGCCACGAGGAGAGAGAGCTGACAGAGCCAGGAGCAGAGAGCTGACAGAGCCGTGAGCAGAGAGAGCTGACAGAGGCACGAGCAGAGCAAGCTGACAGGCGTGAGCAGAGAGAGCTGACAGAAGCGTGAGCAGAGAGAGCTGACAGAGCCCCAAGCAGAGATAGCTGACAGAGCCGTGAGCAGAGGGAGCTGACAGAGCCGTGAGCAGAGGGAGCTGACAGAGCCACGAGCAGAGACAGCGGACAGTAGGGAGCAGAGAGAGCTGACAGAGCCGCGAGCAGAGAGAGCTGACAGAGCCGGAAGCAGAGAGAGCTGACAGAGTCACAAGCTGAGAGAGCTGACAGGGCCGCGAGCAGAGAGAGCTGACAGAGCCGCGAGCAGAGAGAGCTGACGGAACCCCAAGCAGAGAGAGCTGACAGAGCTGCAAGCTGAGAGAGCTGACAGAGCCGTGAGCAGAGAGAGCTGACAGAGTCAGGAGCAGAGAGAGCTGACAGAGCCGTGAGCAGAGAGAGCTGACAGAGCTGCAAGCTGAGAGAGCTGACAGAGCTGCAAGCTGAGAGAGCTGACAGAGCCGTGAGCAGAGAGAGCTGACAGAGTCAGGAGCAGAGAGCTGACAGAGTTGCGAGCAGAGACAGCGGACAGTTGGGAGCAGAGCCATGAGCAGAGAGAGCTGACAGAGTCAGAAGCAGAGCTCTTAGGGATTTGTGTCCGATTTTGCAAACCAGCTCTCTAAGTGATGGACTGACAAACACAACGCAGCAGCAACAATTTTAATGAAAACTACACTACTCAATATTGCAATTGCAACACAAAGAAGGAAAAGTTGGGAAATTATGGAACTCACTGGATGCAGATGGACATGTCAATGATCTGCAAATGATGAAAAGATGGAAACAAAATGTTCAAAACATCTTAAGTTAATTGGTATCAAGAATGAACTCCACATTAAGAAATCCTCGCACCTCCAGCCTCGGCTGCTACCAGTGAGGTTATTAATGGTCGTCTGAGGAAGGTTCTGTCACGCTGAATGCTCTGGGGCAAATCATCAAAATCCACTGCTGGCAGCACTTTTTGTAACACCGACCATTATTGTCCCAGATTTGCTTCCTGGGAGACAAGTCTTTACAGATAAAAAACTGAAAAAGTTACCAGCACCTCCCAACAGAATAAAGCAAGTGTGAACAGGTGCAAGCTGCTATCACTACAGCATAATATATATATGTGTATATGTGTGTGTGTGTGTGTATATACATATATATATATATATATATGTATGTATATATATATATATATGTATGTATATATATATATATATATATATATATATATATATATATATATATATATATGTATATATATATATATATATATATATATATGTATATGTATATATATATATATATATATATATATATATATATGTATATGTATATACATATATATATATATATGTATATATATATATATATATATATATATATATATATATATTTATTTATATATATATATATATATATATTATATATTTATTTATATATATATATATATATATATATATATATATTTATATATGTATTTATGTATATATATTTATATATGTATTTATGTATATATATTTTTATATATATATATATATATATATATTTATTGTTAGTCTATGTTCCCGCGCTCAGCCTTCACCTGACCCTGTGATATGTCTCATTACAGGCTAACTATATAATTATATATTCACGTAATCTATTGTGAAAACCAATAAACCCAAGCTTGATGAAAATTTGTCCACCACTTACATTTTTTTTTCAGTAAGATTAAATAAAAAAAAATACTAAAGCCGTATTATCCCATCAGTGCGAAAAAATAGACAAGGTGATAATATAGTTGTGTTAAAGCCTCCCTGTATTTACTCATGTGTGAAACAGTTATGTCTGGTCACATAATTGGCACAGTTCTGCGGAATATTTCACATTTTATAATGAACATTAAAAGAGTTTGTGGATCATTACTTTATATGAGTTTCAAAGTTATTACATAAAAACCCAACAGAAAGGGTTATAAATTATTTCATCTCCAAGCCTGGACTTAGTAAACAGAGTCCGGGCTCCGAGGCTCGGCGGGCACATGCCAGGCATTGGGTAACGGGCGCCATATACTGCAAAAGTGGGGAAAAAATAATTAAAAGCCTTGTGCCGTTATTCCTAAATCTGCAGGATAGGGGATAACGTGCTGGTCACTGGTGGGCCAATAGCTGGGAGAAACACCAGTCCCAAGCACAGAGTTCTGACCCGCTCCATTATAATGGGGATCGGCCATCCTTGTGCACCACCTGTGATATTTTCAGCATTAGGTGCTTTATGGCCCCTACCAATCAGCAGGTTATCACCTATGGCCCCTACTAATCAGCAGGTTATCACCTATGGCCCCTACTAATCAGCAGGTTATCATCTATGGCCCCTACCAAACAGCAGGTTATCACCTTTGGCCCCTACCAATGAGGAGGTTATCACCTATGGCCTTTACCAATCAGCAGGTTATCACCTATGGCCCCTACCAACCAGCAGGTTATCACATATGGCCCCTACCAACCAGCAGGTTATCACATATGGCCCCTACCAACCAGCAGGTTATCATCTATGGCCCCTACCAACCAGCAGGTTATCACATATGGCCCCTACCAATCAGCAGGTTATCACATATGGCCCCTACCAATCAGCAGGTTATCGCCTATGGCCCCTACCAATCAGCAGGTTATCAATTATGGTCTCTACCAATCAGCAGGTTATCAATTATGGCCCGTACCAATCAGCAGGTTATCACCTATAGCCCCTACCAATCAGCAGGTTATCCTATGGACAACTTGCCCAGTTGGGAAAACCCTAATTTTAAGTGCAAAATGTCTTCTACAAACCAGAGGCAAAATCCTCATACAATTTTATCACAATTTTTTTGTTGCAGATTTAACACTGCGTTGCATAAGGGGAAAAATAAATGGACAATACTGTATCACAGGTTACGTTGGGGCAGATTTTTCCGCAGCTTACAGATAAGATTACTGTCACTAATCCAGGGGGAAAAAATCTGCAGCGTATCCACATGTTAAAGACTTGTCTGCTTTCCTGACGTTGTTGTTTTCATAACTACTTGTATTACCCATGTGTTGTGCTGTTCCTCTGTAATTCCTCCTGGAAATGTATGAGTTTAGTTGACAAGTGGGTATTTCCATTCCCTTTGTCAAATTGTTTGTGTCCCTACATTATCAGCATGACTGGCCATTATCAGACTGTGTAGAAGGTCGCAGTGTTTGGCTACACAAGCTGCTCTCTGTCCTTCCCTTTTTCCCAGCTTGAGGTTCACCCCTTTCTCTTTAGGACCCTGCGGATTTCTTCACCTTTCCCTTTGTGTCTTTAAGTAGCCTCATTCCCCCTTGCTCTGTGCTGGTGAGAGGTCTAATACCCTTAACAAGTCTTCAGTGCAAGCAGTCAGCTTGTATTCATCTGGATAAACTTTGTTGTTTGTTGCAGTCCCTCTCCTGGAGTCATCTGGAGATAAGTTATTTGTTTACTTCCCCCTGTTTGTGCTCCATGTGTCTTCTTTAGAGCCTAGTGGGGTTGACTAAGCACTCATTCCATCCACTCACTACCTAGGGCCCAGCTCAGGGTTACACAGGGTCAGGTATCCTGCTCAGCACATAAGTGTGGAACCTATCTAGGGTGGTGAGGGAAGCCAGGGGCCAAGTATCCTGCTCAGCACATAGGTGCGGAACCTTTCTACGGCAGTGAGGAAATCCAGAGCCAGGTATCCTGCTCAGGGCATAGGTGCAGAACCTATCTAGGGTGGTGAGGGAAGCCAAGGCCAGGTGTCCGGCTCGGCACATAGGTGCGGAACCTATCTAGGGGGGTGAAGGAAGCCAGGGTCAGGTATCCTGCTCAGCGCATAGGTGATGAACCTATCTAGGGTGGTGAGGGAAGTCAGGGTCAGGTATCCTGTTTGGCACATAGGTGCTGAACATATATAAGGTTGTGAGGGAAGCCAGGGTCAGGTATCCTGCTCAGCCCATAGGTGCGGAACCTATCTAGGGTGGTGAGGGAAGCCAAGGTCAGGTATCCTGTTCGGCGCATGGGTGTGGAACCTATCTAGGATGGTGAGGAAAGCCAGGAGCCAGGTGTCCTGCTCAGCGCATAGGTGCAGAACCTATCTAGGGTGGTGAGGGAAGCCAGGGTCAGGTATCTAGATCAGCGCATAGGTGCAGAACCTATCTAGGGTGGTGAGGGAAGCCAGGGTCAGATATCCTGCTCGGCACATAGATGAAGAACCTATCTAGGGTGGTGAGGGAAGCCAGGGTCAGGTATCCTGCTCAGCGCATAGGTGATGAACCTATCTAGGGTGGTGAGGGAAGTCAGGGTCAGGTATCCTGTTTGGCACATAGGTGCAGAACCTATCTAGGGTGGTGAGGGAAGCCAGGGTCAGGTATCTAGATCAGCGCATAGGTGCAGAACCTATCTAGGGTGGTGAGGGAAGCCAGGGTCAGATATCCTGCTCGGCACATAGGTCCGGAACCTATCTAGGGTGGTGAGGGAAGCCAGGGTCAGGTATCTAGATCAGCGCATAGGTGCAGAACCTATCTAGGGTGGTGAGGGAAGCCAGGGTCAGGTATCTAGATCAGCGCATAGGTACAGAACCTATCTAGGGTGGTGAGGGAAGCCAGGGTCAGGTATCTAGATCAGCGCATAGGTACAGAACCTATCTAGGGTGGTGAGGGAAGCCAGGGTCAGGTATCTAGATCAGCGCATAGGTGCAGAACCTATCTAGGGTGGTGAGGGAAGCCAGGGTCAGATATCCTGCTCGGCACATAGGTCCGGAACCCATCTAGGGTGGTGAGGGAAGCCAGGGTCAGATATCCTGCTTGGCACATAGATGAAGAACCTATCTAGGGTGGGGAGGAAAGCCAGAATCCAGCAGCTGGTTTGGTCAGGCGACACCATATCCCACTTCCCTTGACACAGGGTCTCCCTTTCCTTTCCCCATACCTTGCATGACAAAATAACAGGAATATGAGTGGTGACAAGGCCACTTGATATGATAACATCTAGACTGCCTGCGGCCACCACTAGAGGGAGCTACTGTTCTTACATTTGAGCACCATATACACACAGATTGTAGTAAGGAGGCATCATTTTGGCATTACGCTCCGTCTACACCGGCAGATTTGGAACTATGACCGATCTAAAACTAAATTAAGAAATTTGCCAGAACAGCTTTGGTCCCATTTAGATATAATAAGCAAAAGGGTATATATTCACATCAAAGCTGAACAAAAGCCGGAGCAGAGGAGGCATATTACTCCACAGCGAAATGCGACAAGTCTAACAATTTCCAGCAATAAACGGGAAAACAAAAGATTCTGTTACTTCTGCCGAGAATACAATGCCCTTTGATTTAGCCGGAGCTTTAAACTCAAGTGTTGTTTTTTTTCTTCCTCTTCTGTTTTCTATGGTGTTTTTTTTTTTTTTTTTTCAGCAACCCATCAATTACCCTTTTTTGTACTGAAACGCGTAAGGAAAGCTAAGTATGATAAAAAGGAGATTTTAACAAATATATAAAATAAAACAAGCGTTGATTATGATATTATCGTTATAAAGAGATCACGGTAAAATATAGCTCATGACTGTGGGCTTTAGTTATGGTGGAGAAGGTGACTGTGTCGCGAGCAGCGCAGAGTGTTTCAGGAAAGGGGTGAGCTCCTTTTATAAAGGTTGACAATCTGAGAATTATAGTGTAAGAATCAAGGTTCCCCCAGTGGCACAGAGTATTTCAGGAAAGGAAACCACATCTCCAGTGGTAGGGCACAGACTGAGTGTTACATAAAGAACAGATCAGGGACCACCAGTAGAAGAGTGCGTCAGTAGAGGAGTTATTGGGGGGGGGGGGCACGGACTGTAAGTATCTGCGTACCCTGAGCAGCACAGAGTGTTTCAGGAAAGGGTTCAGCTCCTCTTATGAGGGGGGACAGTCTGACAGTTAAGAAGCAAGGTTCCCGCAGCGGCACTGAGTATTTCAGGAGAGGAGACCACATCTCCAGTGGTAGGGCACAGACTGAGTGTTACATAAAGGACAGATCAGGGACCACCAGTAGAAAAGTGCCTCAGTAGAGGAGTTATTGGGGGAAGGGGGGGGAACGGACTATAAGTATCTGCGTACCCTGAGCAGCACAGAGTGTTTCAGGAAAGGGTTCAGCTCCTCTTATGAGTGGTCACAGTCTGACAGTTAAGAATCAAGGTTCCCCCAGCGGCACAGAGTATTTCAGGAGAGGAAACCACATCGCCAGTGGTAGGGCACAGACTGAGTGTTACATAAAGAACAGATCAGGGACCACCAGTAGAAGAGTGCGTCAGTAGAGGAGTTATTGAGGGGGGTCACAGACTAAAACAGGAAAGGGTTCAGCTCCTCTTATGAGGGGTCACAGTCTGACAGTTAAGAATCAAGGTTCCCCCAGCGTCAGAGTATTTCAGGAAAGGAAACCACTGAGAGTTACATAAAGCACAGATCAGGGAAAAGTGACTCAGTAGAGGAGTTATGGGCGGGGGTCAGAGACTAAAAGAATTGGGGTCCCCTGAGCAGCGCAGAGTGTTTCAGGAAAGGGGAGAGCGCCTTTTATAAGGGGTCACAGTCTGAGAGTTATAGTGTAAGAATCAAGGTCGCCCCCACAGCACAGAGTATTTCAGTAACAGCATTTAATACTTATATTTGTCTGAACTAAAACCCCCCAAAAACGTAATTATTAATGGATTAGAAAGCAGATACCAGGCAGTATATTCTGATAATTTCTCTATATAATTTGGATACATCCATTTAGCAGATCCCCTCCCCCGTGTCTCGCCCTACACTCCTGAAATGGGATCAATCACTTGAAATTCTATTAAAAATATTATTTTCTTCACAACACTCCAGGTTCCCCCCGTCGTTGCTGCCGCGTCTGACTGACTGCTCATTTGCTGCTTGATAAATCTTGAGTATTCTACAAAAGTCTCACTTGTGAATTGACACGAGGAAAACACAGTTTTTGGCCTGTATTTCCGCCGCTTCCCCCGCGCTGAAGGACGGTGAAACGTCTGGAAGTTACTTAAAGAGGCAATTGCCAAAGTGACTTATTCTTGAGAATTAGAATATTTCCCATTCTGATGTACAGATGTAATATTCACGTCGGCGGCTCCCATCTCCGTGAACGGTTCCACACTTGGAAGGCAATAACAAAAACAGGCAATTGGTAGCGTTTGTTTTTAATGTCTGACGCCTGCACACGACCCGTCTAGTGTTTTATCTGATGGCGAATGCAATCCTATCAAAGTCAGATTGGTTTCCTCCAAAATATTCCAGCGATGATTACCGGAGCGTCCAATTTCCTTCAAAGTGTCCCCGGACATTACACTAATCACAAGGTGTCCAGAGGTTGGAGACTTCTGCTGGGATTTGGGGAGGAACCTTGCAGCAAATGTTTCACTTCCCTGGGAAATCGGGTATTACATGGTTCTCATCGACATCCGCGATCTACGAATATAATGCATGGATGTGTTGGGGGCTCCAGAGAGAGACTTTTTGTAGAGTTAGAGAAGTTGTCCACTACTTTTCCGTAGCTGCCCTGTCAACTGCCAGATACTGCATTCAAATAAATAAGAGGCGGATATGAAGTACCCATCAGAAGACAGGGCAGGTTTGGAAAAGTAGTGGACAACTTCTTTAACTTGTGAGCATTTCCGGCAGCCACCGGCAGCACCGGTAATTGGCAGTAGTGCGGGATCTCGGACCCTGGCCAATTGATGACCTATCCTAAGTATCGGCCATTGATGTAAAAATAGTAGACAACCCCTTTAAATTGAAAACGTTTTCAGCTGGAAAATCTTTAGCACACGAAGGACAGTATCTCCATATGTAGGATGTATGGAAAGTAAAGGTTCCACCACTGACCACCAGGGCTTTTGTAGCAGTGATAGTCCTAGTGTCCCATCAAAATGTTATTGCAAGTCTATAACTAGAGTTTACAAGACGTGTATAAGACGCCCCATCGAGGCTGAACTAGTGGCCACAAAGTGCACCCCCCCCTAAAATTGTGGTAAGTATTGGCATTCTGTATTTTACAAGGATTAGCCAAGTATAATTATCATTTGCAATTAGCGGGAAATAAGTAGTAAGGTATTTATTTCTGCAGAAGCAGAAAAAAAAGTTAAAAAAAAAGTTCAGTGCATGTGAACTGGATTTTGGAAGCTCATTCACATACAAAGGTGCAGACTCCATGCAAATGTAGGAGAATAAGTGTTTTATGGACGTACAATTAGACAACCCCTTCCTACAGAACAGTGCCCCCTACAGGAGAAATCAGGGGCCTCCAGTGGCTTTTCATGACTGCAGCAGATGATTTCAGAGCGTCCAGGCAGTGGGGGCTTTCTCACAACTTGGGATAGGAAATCATGAAACCCTTTAAAGGGCACCAATCCCCTAAATAACCTAAAGCCAGTGCTATACTGGCATTATCATGCTGATTCTATACATACCTTTACTTGCTTGCGTCTCAAAACCTATACATCCGAGCTGACAAGTAAAGTTTGTAAAATGAGCAGCTTTTTCATTGGCAGCAGGTGATAGCTGGGGTAGGTTTTGATAGCAATTCCCGCCCCCCTGCCTGTTGTTCCTCCCCATATTTGTTATTTATGCTAATTCTATTATAAAATCGTTTTACTAAGTGGTTAGAAGGACATGTGCTGATGTCATGCCCATGTGACCAGAAGGGGCGGGATCTCAGCCAACAGAAAAATAATGTTGTTTCTTGTATCAGCTATGTTGGCTGAGGCCCCGCCCCTTCTGGTCACATGGGTATGACATCAGCACAGGTCCTTCTAGTCACTTAGTAAAACTCTTCTATAATAGAATTAGCATAAATAACAGCGGGAGGAACAAGAGGCAGAGGGGCTGGAATCACTTTGAATGCCCACCCCAACTATCAGCTGCTGCCAATCAAAAAGCTGCTCATTTTACAAACTTTACTTGCTTGTGTTTCAAAACCTATACATCCGAGCTGACAGCTACAGGTATGTATAGAATCAGCCTGATAGTGCCAGTATAGCCCTGGCTTTAGGTTATGTAGGAAAATCCTGGTGATTGGTGCACTTTAAGGCTGTGTGCACATGTTGCTTTTTTATTGTGGGTTTTTTTTGTGTGTTCAGTGCAGATTTGTCACAAAACCTGAAGGAAATTCTGATAGCAGCAAAGTGAATGAGAATCCTGAAGTCTCCTGCACACGTTGAGTATTTTCTCCTTGCAGATTTTGTGCGGATTTAAGGGGTACTTTACACGTTGTGACATCACTAGCATCGGCTAGTGATGTCGAATATGTGGCGATTGCTGCCGTAGCGAACATTATCGCTACGGCAGCTTCACACGCACATACCTGCTCGGCGACGTCGCTGTGACTGCCGATATATCCCTCCTTCAAGGGGGAGGTGCGTTCGGCGACACAGCGACTTCACCGCAACATCACTAATCGGCCGCCCAATAGAAGCGGAGGGGCGGAGATGAGCGGGACATAACATCCCGCCCACCTTCTCCCTTCCGCATTGCCGATGGACACAGGTAAGATGATTGTCGATCCTGCAGGTTTACACACAGCAATGTGTGGACCTGAAGGAACGACAAACAACATCGTACCTGCGGTTGACCCGACATTATGAAAATGTCCGACGCTACACAGATCACCGATTTTTGACGCTTTTGCGATCGTTTATTGACGCATCTAGGATTTACACGTTGCAATGTCGTTACCGGCGCCGGATGTGCATCCCTAACGACGTGACCCCGACGATATTCTGGATGCGATGTTGCAGTGTGTAATGTACCCCTAAGTCTACAGTAAGTCAATTCTTTCATCTCTTTACTGAAATTTGACCCCCATTCTAATGAATGGGAAAAATCTGCACCAAGATTTAGAAATTTCTGCATTTCAGCGATCGTTTCCGCCCCCGTCGGTTGTGCGACACGGGCATATTGCTGCCCGTGTCGCACAACCTCGCTTACCCCCGTCACATGCACTTACCTGCCCTGCGACTTCACTCTGGCCGGCGAACCGCCTCCTTCCTAAGGGGGCGGGTCGTGCGGCATCACAGCGACGTCACACGGCAGGCAGCCAATAGAAGCGGAGGGGCGGAGATGAGCGGGACGTAAACATCCCGGCCACCTTCTTTCTTCCACATTGCCGGTGGGGGCAGGTAAGGAGATGTTCCTTGCTCCTGCGGTGTCACACACAGCGATGTGTGGTGCCGAAGGAACAACATCGCTAACATCCTGAAAACGATTTTTTGTTTCAGGACGACCTCTCCGCGGCAAACGATTTTGCCCTCTTTTGCGATCGTTTAAGATCGCTCTTAAGTGTCACACGCTGCGATCTCGTTAATGACGCCGGATATGCGTCACAAACACCGTGACCCCGACGATAATTCATTAACGATATCGTAGCGTGTAAAGCTCGCTTTAGACACATACCCTAAGATGTCAATATTTTTGGGGGGGAAATGCTACCTGCATAGGTGGCTCTGGAGTCCCTGTCATCTTCCCCTCTGAAGATATTATTTGCATATTTCGATTCTCACAGGCGCGTTTCTCGGCCTCAACATAGAGAACATTTATTGACGACACTCCTCGCACTGAATACAACTTTGTTTTTGCAATTTGTTACTTTGTATTATTTGGTAAATCGCTCGCCGTCTCCATATCTTTCCATCTTGCACCTTCCTGAGTCTGATCTTGGTGTTCTCCTTCCGCGCCGCCAGTTGTTTTGGACGCCGCGGGTTTGTGCCTCTAGGTGGCGCTCCGGTCGCACAACTTTGTCTCTTTTCCCGAGTACAATGAAAACATTAATTTGCTATGAGATAATTTTTGACGTAGATGTAAAATGGTGCCCATTCGAACTCAGTAATGAAGCATGGTGCATTTCTACAGCTCCTAATTTGACTAGTTAAATGACTCCATTACGTGTCTAACAGACAGAAGCAAATAATTTCTGGTCAGTTGATGCTCAGTTATCCATGTTATTTTCCTCTCAAAATAAAAGTCTGTTCCCCTCGGTTTCTTTGTCTTTATCATTAATACAATTAAGGCAGAGGATGCCGGATACAATGCAGATCTATATATCTGGATGAGGACCGTATACCATAGAAACGCTGGATCCCATCACATCCACCATTGCTGTGATCTATATTTTAGCATCAGATCTATTACATTCACTTTGAAAATGTCATAAGGCAATTTACTTACCACTAAGAAATCCTAATTATTGCCATTATGTTCCATAAATGTTTCTTTCCCTTCCTGAAACAAACAGCGATACAATGTATCATTTTACACACGTTGCGCGCAGATTAGGGGGGCACAGCTGTTTTCGTCCTTCTCTTAAGAGCCATGTGATTAAGTTATGGGATATCAGATAATCGGAGGCTCCTTCTATTGGTTTTCCCGCAGACACAGCGGCTTTTAAGTTTTAAGTTCATGTAATGACATAGTTTATGAATCCGCCGCTAATTATTCCCGAACACCTGTGGTCTGGCCTCTAAATGCATAATAAAAGAAGAAAATGGCTGCGTGTACTCATCTGCCGAAGTATGATAATGTGTCTGTGCGGATACACACATGCACGCCGCGCGTACACATGAAATATTGATGGGGCCATCAGCAGACGGACAAGAATACAGACAGATGCATGGATGGAAGGACAAATAGATGGAAATCTGATACAGAGAAAGATATAGAAGAGAAGTGCAAGACATTCATATTTAGGAGATATAGAGAGATATGAGCTGGATAAATAGACAGAGATGGGAGATAATATAGATATAGAAAGATAGATACTGTAGATAGAGGATAGAGGATACATACCATGGATGGAGATCGATATATACATAAGAGATAATATAGATATGAGATTGATGATAGAGGGATATTGTAGATAGATAGAAGGATGGATAAATGGATGGATACAGTAGATAGTGATACCGTAGATAGATGGATACCACAGATAGAAGGATAGATAGATAGAGGGATGGATAGATAGATAGATAGAGGGATAGATAGATAGAGGGATAGATAGAAAGATAGAGGGATAGATAGATAGAGGGATAGATAGATAGAGGGATAGATAGAGGGATAGATAGATAGAGGGATAGATAGAAAGATAGAGGGATAGATAGATAGAGGGATAGATAGAGGGATAGATAGATAGAGGGATAGATAGATAGATAGAGGGATAGATAGATAGAGGGATAGATAGAGGGATAGATAGAGGGATAGATAGATAGAAAGATAGAGGGATAGATGGAGGGATAGATAGAGGGATAGATAGAGGGATAGATAGAGGGATAGATAGATAGAGGGATAGATAGAGGGATAGATAGATAGAGGGATAGATAGATAGATAGATAGAGGGATAGATAGATAGAGGGATAGATAGATAGAGGGATAGAGGGATAGATAGATAGAGGGATAGATAGATAGAGGGATAGATAGAGGGATAGATAGATAGAGGGATAGATAGATAGATAGATAGATAGAGGGATATATAGATAGATAGAGAGATAGAGGGATAGATAGATAGATAGATAGAGGGATAGATAGATAGATAGATAGAGGGATAGATAGATAGATAGATAGAGGGATAGATAGATAGATAGATAGAGGGATAGATAGATAGATAGAGGGATAGATAGATAGATAGATAGAGGGATAGATAGATAGATAGATAGATAGAGGGATAGATAGATAGATAGATAGATAGAGGGATAGATAGATAGATAGAGGGATAGATAGATAGATAGAGAGATAGATAGATAGAGGGATAGATAGATAGAGGGATAGATAGATAGAGGGATAGATAGAGGGATAGATAGATAGATAGATAGAAAGATAGATAGATAGAGGGATAGACAGATAGATAGATAGATAGATAGAGGGATAGATAGATAGATAGAGGGATAGATAGATAGATAGATAGATAGAGGGATAGATAGATAGATAGATAGATAGAGGGATAGATAGATAGAGGGATAGATAGATAGAAAGATAGAGGGATAGATAGATAGATAGATAGATAGATAGATGGATAGATAGAGGGATAGATAGAGGGATAGATAGATAGATAGATGGATAGATAGAGGGATAGATAGAGGGATAGATATAGGGATAGATAGATAGATAGAAAGATAGAGGGATAGATAGATAGATAGATAGATAGATAGAAAGATAGAGGGATAGATAGATAGATAGATAGATAGATAGATAGAGGGATAGATAGATAGAGGGATAGATAGATAGAGGGATAGATAGAGGGATAGATAGATAGAGGGATAGATAGAGGGATTATTAAAATTTTAGGTCAGTGTCCCAGGAAATAGAGGTCTCTTCTTATGGGTGGGGGGCGCATGTGAATCGGCCAATTTGTGTGTTAAGTACCTTCATTTTCTTAGTGTAGTTTAGAATTATTGCTGGTTCTTGTATTTGATATTTCATTGTTCACTGTTGCTTTATGTTAATAAAAGGTGCTGGTCAGTGAGATGTTTGTAGATGGATAAATAGATAGTGAATAGAGAGATAAGGAAAAGATATCGATATGAGATAAATACAGATATGAGATTATTGCAGTAGAAAATAAATACATACCGGTGCATATATTACATGGAGATAATAATAGAAAGATGCAGAACAGCAATAATTAGAAAGATATTGATTTATATATAGCTAGAAATACAAGTTTGCAAGATAGATAGATCATAGATATGAGAGACAGATACAGAGATCTCCAGGTTTAGCACAGAGAGATTTAGATATCCGATATGAAAGAGCCATTTATACGAGTGATAGATGACAGATCTACAGAGTGGTGATATGCAGTAGGTAGAAGATATAGACACATGATACGGGTTTATGAGAGAATCAGGTGTGAGGATTATATATAAGTTATATAGATAAGTGATAGATATGAGCAGGTATGAGCCATAGTTCTAATATATAAAGCTTAGCTGATATATTGTAATAGAGTATATACTGATATAATGTAATCTTCCATGGGTTATAGCAACGTGTGCGATATTGTGACACTATGTATCAAAACTCACCACTCCTCATCACAGCAGCCACATGGACTATATGAAACAATAGAGTAGAAGTGTACATTGATGTGTATGGGAACATGTTGTAGGCAAAAAAATGGTTACAAGAACTGAGAGTCCTCATTGGTTGAGGACCTTTTAATGGCTAACTGAAAAGATAATAAATAGCGAGCTTTCGAGACTACTCAGGTCTCTTCATCAGGCCGAGTAAGTGAAGCAACCTGAGTAGTCTTAAAAAGACTACAACATCCGTGGGCGTCACAACTCTGGACCACACCTCAATCAGAGGTCAATAAAACTTCCACCCTCCTTATCTACGAACTGCTGCAATATTTACTGCCACAACAGTTTGTCCCCTTGCCATACTCATAGTTCTGCTTCATGTCACTTGACTTATTTACCTATTCTATGTCTTGTTGTGTATAAATATGTGGCTCAGATTTTGTGTTATACCGAGCCTGATGAAGAGACTTGTGTAGTCTTGAAAGCTCGCTACTTATTATTATCTTTTCAGTTAGACATTAACCGGTATCAACCACTGAGGACTCTCAGTTCTTTTAAACATTTTTTTCTGATAGTCCTCAGTGGTTTATACCTTTTAATGGCGAACTAAAAAGATGATAATAAATAGCAAGCTTTCAAGACTACACGGATGTCTTCATCAGGCCAAGTAAGTGAAGAAACCTGAGTAGTCTTGAAAGCTCGCTATTTATTATCATCTTTTCAGTTAGCCATTAAAAGGTATCAACCACTGAGGACTCTCAGTTCTTTTAAACATTTTTTTCTGAGAGTCCTCAGTGGTTGATACCTTTTAATGGCTAACTGAAAAGATGGTAATAATAGCAAGCTTTCCAGACTACTCAGGTCTCTTCATCAGGCTCGGTATAACACAAAATCTGAAGAGTCACATATTTATACACAACAAAACATAGAATACAGCAGTAAATAAGACAAGTGACTTGAAGCAGAACGATGAGCATGGTAAGGGGACAAACAGTTGTGGCAGTAAATATTGCAGCAGTTCATAGATAAGCAGTGTGAAAGTTTTATTGTCCTCTGATTGAGGTCTGGTCCAGAGTTGTGACGCCCCCGGATGGTCAGAGGAGCACATTTCTTAATTGATATAAAAAGACATAAATCCATGTGGCACATTCATTCCTGCTCTGAATGTGTCAAAGATCATCATAAGTTTGTATTCCCAGAGTCTCCTGTCTCTCTGGAATATGAAGTTTATTTTCAATACCAGCAATTTCATGTCCATGATGCTCTGATCTGGGTTACAAAAATGTTTGGCCACAGGTAGATCCATCCTTTTTGACTTGTGTAGTGGTCATGGGTGGGGGAGAGTTACCCCTGTGTGGAAGGCGCTGGATGTTACTAATGTGGGAGTGGGTTACGGATATCCTTAGAGTAGGTGGGCCAAAACTAGGGTTTTTCACTGCAGTGGGATGGGGGGGGGGGGGTGAAGGGTGCTGCATGTCACTTCTGTAGAAAGTCCTTTGTGTCATTATTGTGTGGGAGGTTCTGGGTGTCATTACTGGGGGGGCAGGTGCTGGATGTCATTACTGTTGGGGGAGGTCCTGGGTGTCATTACTGGGGGGGCGGGTGCTGGATGTCATTACTGTTGGCGGATCCTGGGTGTCATTACTGGGGGGGCAGGTGCTGTATGTCATTACTATTGGGGGAGACCCTGGGTGTCATTACTGGGGGGGCGGGTGCTGGATGTCATTACTGTTGGCGGATCCTGGGTGTCATTACTGAGGGGGCAGGTGCTGGATGTCATTACTATTGGGGGAGGTCCTGGGCGTCATTACTGGGGGGGCAGGTGCTGGATGTCATTACTATTGGGGGAGGTCCTGGGTGTCATTACTGGGGGGGCAGGTGCTGGATGTCATTACTATTGGGGGAGGTCCTGGGTGTCATTACTGGGGGGGGAGATCCTGGGTTTCATTACTAGGGGGACAGGGGCTAAATATTATTACTGTTGGGGGAGGTCCTGGGTGTCATTACTGGGGGGGGGGGCAGGTGCTGGATGTCATTACTGTTGGGGGAGACCCTGGGTGTCATTACTGGGGGGCAGGTGCTGGATGTCATTACTATTGAGGGAGGTCCTGGGTGTCATTACTGGGGGGGGAGATCCTGTGTTTCATTACTAGGGGGACAGGGGCTAAATATTATTACTGTTGGGGGAGGTCCTGGGTGTCATTACTGGGGGGGGGGGCAGGTGCTGGATGTCATTACTGTTGGGGGAGACCCTGGGTGTCATTACTTAGGGACAGGTGCTGGATGTCATTACTGTTGGGGAGGATCCTGGGTATCATTACTGGGGGGCAGGTGCTGGAGGTCGTTCTCATGTGGGTTGCTAAATGTTCCCAGTGTGAGGAGGGGTGCTGAATTTTACTACTGTGTTTTGGGTGCTGGATGTAAATAATGTGGAAGGGTACTGGATGGGATGCTAATGATGGAGCTGCTGGATGTCACTACTGTAGAGGGGAAAGTGCTGTATGTTCCTCATGGATGAGCGCTGCATTTCCAGAATTTGGGGATCACTCTGGATGTCAATGCCATGAGGGGGAGAGTGTGCTGAATATTGCTATTTGTGTGGTAGAGAGTTGCTGGATGTTACTAGTGGGCGAGGCAATGGATGTCCCTACTGTGGTGAGAGTGCCAAATGTGTCTCCTTGATGGGTGCTGGATGTTCCTGCTGTGGGGATGGTTCTTGATATCCCATGCATGGCAGGTGCTGGATGTCGTGACTGTAGGTGGTGCTTGATTTCTCTAGTGTGGAGGTGTTGACATTCGCTACCATGGGGGGGGGGGGTGTTGGACTTTGCTTCCTGTGTGGGAAAGGGGTGTTGGCTGTCACTATTGTGGGGTGGGATGTGTTGGCTGTCATTACTTTGGGATTGGGGGTGTTGGATTTCACTACTGTAGGGTGGGGGTGTTGGATGTCACTACTGTAGGGTGGGGGTGTTGGATGTCACTACTGTGGGGTGGGGGGCTGTTGGATGTCACTACTGTAGGGTGGGGGTGTTGGATGTCACTACTTTGGATTGGGGGTGTTGGATGTCACTACTTTGGATTGGGGGTGTTGGACGTCACTACTGTGGGGTGGGGGGTGTTGGATGTCACTACTGTGGGGTGAGGGGTGTTGGACGTCACTACTGTTGGGGGGTGGGTGTTGGATGCACTACTGTGGGGTGGGGGGTGTTGGATGTCACTACTGTAGGGTGGGGGTGTTGGATGTCACTACTTTGGATTGGGGGTGTTGGATGTCACTACTTTGGATTGGGGGTGTTGGACGTCACTACTGTGGGGTGGGGGGTGTTGGATGTCACTACTGTGGGGTGAGGGGTGTTGGACGTCACTACTGTAGGGTGGGGGTGTTGGATGTCACTACTGTGGGGTGGGGGGTGTTGGATGTCACTACTGTAGGGTGGGGGTGATGGATGTCACTACTGTAGGGTGGGGGTGTTGGACGTCACTAATGTAGGGTGGGGGTGATGGATGTCACTACTGTGGGGTGGGGGGTGATAGATGTCACTACTGTGGGGTGGGGGGTGTTGGACGTCACTACTGAGGGGTGTTGGACGTCACTACTGTGGGGTGGGGGGTGTTGGATGTCACTACTGTAGGGTGGGGGTGTTGCAAGTCACTACTGTAGGGTGGGGGTGTTGGACGTCACTAATGTAGGGTGGGGGTGATGGATGTCACTAATGTAGGGTGGGGGTGATGGATGTCACTACTGTGGGGTGGGGGGTGATGGATGTCACTACTGTAGGGTGGGGGGGTGTTGGACGTCACTAATGTAGGGTGGGGGTGATGGACGTCACTACTGTGGGGTGGGGGGTGATGGATGTCACTACTGTAGGGTGGGGGGGTGTTGGATGTCACTACTGTAGGGTGTGGGGGTGATGGATGTCACTACTGTAGGGTGGGGGGGTGTTGGATGTCACTACTGTAGGGTGGGGGGGTGTTGGATGTCACTAATGTGGGGTGGGGGGTGTTGGATGTAACTACTGTAGGGTGGGGGGTGTTGGATGTCACTACTGTGGATTGGGGGTGTTGGATGTCACTACTGTAGGGTGGGAGGTGGTGGATATCACTATTGTAGGGTGGGTGGTGATGGATGTCACTACTTAGTCTATGTAGGGGGCAGGATGGCACTAATGTGGGAAGGGGGCACTGGATGAGGCTCACACCCATCTCTGAGTAAGACATGTAGGGGTTGGGGACCGCTGATGTGCACAATCTGTAATTAGGACTTCCCTGGAAGACGGCAGGATGAGCCCTGGAGAGCCGGGGATCCCAAATCCCGCTAATTACAATACAAATGGGGTTCAGGAAGGGGTTAACGCTCCATCGTCTGTCTGTGCACCTGTATTGGCTGGAATTAAATCATCCTCCACTTAATATTCTCAATTCCATAAATACTCTTTGCACAAATGGATAAAGCGGCGGCCATTTATTTTACTCTGATACACATTTATGCTTTTGAATCCCAGGCACTAAATTTAAAGCCGAGCATAAAGACTTTCTGACTTAGTAAGTGAAATCGGAAGTAAATCACAAGTGCATACAAGACACAGAATAACAAGGACTTAATTATGACCACTGCAGGGTAAGAGAATCATTAAACGGTGCGGGGTGCGAGGACTATCTCAGCTGCTGCAGGCTGCGCTGAAGAGCGCCGGCAAAACCACTCTGAACTCGGGAAGTCTTATTCCGCACCTGAGAGCTACTTGGCAGCTTTTCTTTACTGCACCATCTGAATATCATATTATTCCACAACAGCGGGACCAGGCAACCTGTGACGCCAGCTGTTGTCGAACCACAACTCCCAGCATGTCCCCCCCAAACCTTTGCATAAGTAAATTGATTTTCTGTATACCGGTTATCCTTATTATAAAGAATTATCACATCTATATCTGTTTTTATATAGTTATGCCATATCAATCAATCAAATTTGTCTATTGAAATGAATTTCTCACCAGATGTCGGTAACAACCCATCCAATCCATACAGGTAAAGATATCAAACCATAAATTAAGTTATGTGTAATAATGAGAAATGACACTTGAAGAAAGTATTGAAGATAGGAGCAAAAAGCCATGACACCAACAGAAATCTATCAGTAAGGCTGCTTTCACACATCCGTTTTTTCCTGTGCGGCACAATCCGGCGTTTTGCAGAAAAAACGCAACCGTTTTTTTTTTTTTCCGCCATCTACCGGGATGATGATGATGAAATGAGGGTGGACATTTCAGCAAGACGATGATCCTAAACACACAGCTAAGGAAACTCTCCACTGGTTTCAGAGAAAAGATGCTAAAATCGCGGAGCATGTCTGGAAGGAACTAATGCTCAGAGTACATAGACGGAGCTGTAACCTGCAGGATGTGGGGAGTGTTTGTGTGGAAAAATGGGCTGGAATCCTACCTGAGCAATGCAGGCGACTAGTGTGGAAGGATGGGCCAGAATCCCACCTGAGCAATGCAGGCGACTAGTGAGGAAGAATGGGCCAGAATCCCACCTGAGCAATGCAGGCGACTAGTGAGGAAGAATGGGCCAGAATCCCACCTGAGCAATGCAGGTGACTAGTGTGGAAGAATGGGCCAAAATCCCACTTGAGCAATGCAGGCGACTAGTGTGGAAGAATGGGCCAAAATCCCACCTCAACAATGCAGGAGACTAGTGTAGAAGAAACAGCCAAAATCCCACTTGAGCAATGCAGGTGACTAGTGTGGAAGAATGGGCCAAAATCACACCTGAGCAATCCAGGCGACTAGTGTGGAAGAATGGCCCAGAATCCCACCTGAGCAATGCAGGCGACTAGTGTGGAAGAATGGGCCAAAATCCCACCTGAGCAATCCAGGCGACTAGTGTGGAAGAATGGGCCAAAATCCACCTGAGCAATGTAGGTGACTAATGTAGAAGAATGGGCCAAAATTCCACCTGAGCAATGCAAAAGACTAGTGTGGAAGAATGGGCCAAAATCCCACCTGAGCAATGCAGGCGACTAGTGTGGAAGAATGGGCCAAAATCCCACTTGAGCAATGCAGGCGACTAGTGTGGAAGAATGGGCCAAAATCCCACCTCAACAATGCAGGAGACTAGTGTAGAAGAAACAGCCAAAATCCCACTTGAGCAATGCAGGCGACTAGTGTGGAAGAATGGGCCAAAATCACACCTGAGCAATGTAGGTGACTAGTGTGGAAGAATGGGCCAAAATCCCACCTGAGCAATCCAGGCAACTAGTGTGGAAGAATGGGCCAAAATCCCACCTGAGCAATGTAGGTGATTAGTGTTGAAGAATGGGCCAAAATCCCACCTGAGCAATGCAAAAGACTAGTGTGGAAGAATGGGCCGAAATCCCACCTGAGCAATGCAGGCGACTAGTGTAGAAGAATGAGCCAAAATCCCACCTGAGCAATGCAGAGGACTATTGTGGAAGAATGGGCCAAAATCACACCTGAGCAATGCAAAACACTAGTGTGGAAGAATGGGCCGAAATCCTACCTGAGCAATGCATGAGACTAGTGTGGAAGAATGAGCCAAAATCCACCTGAGCAATGCAGGCGACTAGTGTAGAAGAATGGGCCAAAATCCACCTGAGCAATGCAGGCGACTAGTGTGGAAGAATGGACCAAAATCCACCTGAGCAATGCAGGTGACTAGTGTGGAAGAATGGACCAAAATCCACCTGAGCAATGCAGGTGACTAGTGTGGAAGAATGGGCCAAAATCCACCTGAGCAATGCAGGTGACTAGTGTGGAAGAATGGGCCAAAATCCACCTGAGCAATGCAGGCGACTAGTGTAGAAGAATGGGCCAAAATCCACCTGAGCAATGCAGGCGACTAGTGTGGAAGAATGGGCCAAAATCCACCTGAGCAATGCAGGTGACTAGTGTGGAAGAATCAGCCAAAATCCACCTGAGCAATGCAGGCGACTAGTGTGGAAGAATGGGCCAAAATCCCACCTGAACAATGCAAAACACTAGTGTGGAAGAATGGGCCGGAATCCCACCTGAGCAATGCAGGTGACTAGTGTGGAAGAATGGGCCAAAATCCACCTGAGCAATGCAGGCGACTAGTGTAGAAGAATGGGCCAAAATCCACCTGAGCAATGCAGGCGACTAGTGTGGAAGAATGGGCCAAAATCCACCTGAGCAATGCAGGTGACTAGTGTGGAAGAATGGGCCAAAATCCACCTGAGCAATGCAGGTGACTAGTGTGGAAGAATGGGCCAAAATCCCACCTGAACAATGCAAAACACTAGTGTGGAAGAATGGGCCGGAATCCCACCTGAACAATGCAGGAGACTAGTGTCACCATACAGGAGGTATCTGGAAGCTTCAATCACCAACAAAGGCTTTTGTACAAAGTATTAAGTAAATTTAAGTAACGTGTTCAATACTTTTTCCCTGTGTCATTTCTTATTATTACACATCACTAAATGTATGGTCATCTATGGTTTGATTTCTTTGCCTGTGTAAATTGGATGGGTTGTTACCGACATCTGGTGAGAAATTCATGTCTATAGCAGCTTTAGAAATATATTTACTTAGAAAACTGGTGACGTGTTTAATACTTATTTGACCCACTGTATCATACATATATCAGCGCTGTTTTACCTGATGTAGACAATGTATCAATCTGTGTGTTCTTTTTAGCATTTAGGGCAGGTTTATCACTCCTGTCACTGGGTTTGTCATCAATTATATCAATGTCTGTGAGATATTTTGGATATTTCCAAGAAATGAGGATGTTGGCATTCTCCAAAATGTCTCATCTGATTGATACATATGGTGCTAACGGACCCACTGAAATTTGCCATATAACATATGGATAAATGTGTCCCAGTGTTCCTCCAACACCGAGCACAATACTATATAGAAGCCTCCGACTATTATCACTTGGTGCCCACGACTTCACAAATGTATTACTAGTATAAAATATGTGATGAGCACTATACATTTTTTTTTCCAATTTCTGCCTAAAACTTTCCTATATACTTCCCCATCGAAACGTGTAAATGTATTCTTCTGAACGATGAGTAAAGCTTAAAAGGATTATCCATCCCTTTCTTTTGCTTTAGGTGTGGTCAAAAAGGGGTGGAAAATGTCATATAAAAAATGCAATCCCTGATCGAGAGCCAGAGGAATTGAGCAGAAGTATAGCTTTATAGGAAAAGAATAAGTATAATTTTTAGTTTTTCTGTTGTTTCTATGGTTAGGAGTCCAGTGGGTGGTCCTATCGGCTGACAAAAACTTAGAGACAGGAGGCAGTCAGTCACTGTTAACATCGCCTACTGGACTCCTAAGAAAGAAAAAGCAGCAGTTTAGATCAATCTCTAAAAATGAGCTAAGTCAACCAAGAGGTGGTGTATTGAGTCTAAAAATGAGCCAAGTCAACCATGAGGTGGTGTATTGAGTCTAAAAATGAGCCAAGTCAACCAAGAGGTGGTGTATTGTGTCTAAAAATGAGCCAAGTCAACCAAGAAATGGTGTATTCTGGCTTAAAATGAGCCAAGTCAATCAAGAGGTGGTGTATTGTGTCTAAAAATGAGCCAAGCGAACTAAGAAATTTGTGTAGTGTGTCTAAAAATGAGCCAAGTCAACCAAGATATGGTGTATTGTGTTCAAAAATGAGCCAAGTCAACAAAGAGGTGGTGTATTGTGTCTAAAAATGAGCCAAGCGAACTAAGAGATAGTGTAGTGTGTCTTAAAATAAGCCAAGTGAACTAAGAAATTGTGTAGTGTGTCTTAAAATAAGCCATGTCAACCAAGAGGTGGTGTATTGTGTCTCAAAATGAGCCAAGTCAACCAAGAGGTAGTGTATTGTGTCTAAAAATGAGCCAAGTCAATCAAGAGGTGGTGTATTGTGTCTAAAAATGAGCCAAGCAAACTAAGAGATAGTGTAGTGTGTCTTAAAATAAGCCAAGAGAACTAAGAAATTGTGTAGTGTGTCTTAAAATAAGCCATGTCAACCAAGAGGTGGTATATTGTGTCTCAAAATGAGCCAACTCTACCAAGAGGTGGTATATTGTGTCTCAAAATGAGCCGAGTCAACCAAGAGGTGGTGTATTGTGTCTAATAATGAGCCATGTCAACCAGGAGGTGGTGTATTGCCTAAAAATGAGCCAAGTCAACCTAGAGGTGGTATATTGTGTCTAAAAATGAGCCAAGTCAACCAAGAGGTGGTATATTGTGCTAAAAATGAGCCACCGTATATTTTTTGGCAAATTATTTTTTTTATTTTCTAACTTTTCATGCAAAACTTAAGGCACGTAAGACGTATTAGTCATTTAACATTTAGTTTTAATTCTGTTAGTTTGATGACTATAGGCATTATTTTTTTTTTATTTCATTAGTGAAAGGGTTAAACAGAATATTTCTAGAATAAAAATGTGTAAATAATAATACCTGTCCGTATTTTCTCTTGCACGCCGGTCACTGAGAACCATCTGCCGGTAAGAGAGAACCAGTTACCATGTTGTAGAATAGGGTGATACACCGTAATACTAAATGTTACACAATATGTTAGACGCGGGAGACCTCGGGTACTGAACTGGTGCGCGGCGCGTGGTAATATTTACACTAGCGAGTTTTTTTGTGTTTGCACTGCGGCTACGACCTGAGATGATAGATGAACATATTGGAACCACGTAGCAACATTTATATTTTTAATACCACAACATGTGACGCTACCATGTGTCAGGGCAGGTCACATCTGTACGTTACATGAGAAAGTAAATATCACCAGATCCGTGAGACAGCGGAACGTACATATCGTTTCCATGGAAGACCTGACACTATCAGTGAAGGAAACTCATGCCTGGAAATAATGATCACACGTCACCACCGGGGTTTGTGGTTATTTCTGGATGGAGATCTGGGATCTTCAGACTTTCCAAATTATTAACAAAGAAATCCCAGGAAAAGGAAGTAGAGGAATCTGAAGAGGTTTTCCTCGTTCCCGCAGCACTGATTGATATTGCTACCGAAACCCAACAGGATATTGCCACCACCACTTGCTTTCTTCTCATAGAGCATAGATAGGGGTTCAGCATCATCACTGACTGGTCTGAGGCTAAACAGCCCAATACATAGAAGCTTTGATGTTCTGAATGTTCTGACACATCTCATGTTACAACCAGCGGGAGCTTTTTTTTCAGTAATTTGTGCCAGATTGACACGGAGATCTAGTGGCTGACGTGTGAGCCTTCCCCTCGCTAATCAGTGAGCTGTGGACCTGCATGATCCTGTTGCCGGTTCTCTAGTCATCCTTTCTAGGACCTTTTATGTCCGGTATGAACTACTCAAAACTGGGTGCACCCCACAAAACCTACTGTATACTGAGTTCACCCTGCAAGACCTGCCATATACTGAGTGCCCCCTGCAAGTCCTGCCGTATACTGGGTGCACCTAATAAAACCTGCTCTATAGTCAGTACACCTGCAAGACCTGCCATATACTGGGTGAACCCCACAAAATGTGCCGTATACTGGGAAAACCCCACAATAACTGCCGTATACCGGGAACCCCTCACAAGATCCACCGTATACCGGGAACAACTCACAAGACCCTTTGTATACCGGGAACACCCCACAAGACCTTCCGTATACTGGGAAAACCCCACAAGACCTGCCATATACCAGGAACCCCTCACAAGATCCACCGTGTAACGGGAAGAACTTACAAGACCCTCCGTATACCAGGAACACCCCACAAGACGCTCCGTATACCAGGAACACCTCACAAAACCTGCTGCATACTAGGAACACCCCCACAAAACCTGCCGTATACCGGGAACACCCCACAAGACCTGCCGTATACCGTGAACACCCCACAAGACCTGCCGTATACCGTCAACACGCCACAAGACCTGCCGTATACCGTCAACACGCCACAAGACTTGCCGTATACTATGAACACCCTACAAGACCTGCCGTATACCGTCAACACCCCACAAGATCCACCGTATACTGGGAACAACTTACAAGACACTCTATATACCAGGAACACCCCACAAGACCTGCCGTATACTGTGAACACCCCACAAGACCTGCCGTATACTGTGAACACCCCACAAAACGCTCCATATATATCGGGACCAAAGTCCCTTCAAGGGGGTTTCCCTGTTCCCTGGCTGCAGTTTATTTTTTTTTTAAACTTTTACCTTCCTCCCCCTCCACAGGTCCAGTGCTGAGTCTCCGCCGCTGCTTCTGGTGTTGTCTGTAGCATTGACGTGGCATTGGCAGCGCTGCAGCCAATCACTGAGGTCCGTGGTTCCAGAGTGGCTTATGCCACCAACTTGAGCACAGCTGCTGAGCGCCGCGATTGGCTGCAGCGCTGTCTGTGTGATATCAGCACTGCAGACAATAAAAGACAACGTAAGCTGTGGTGAAGACTGGACCCGGGGAGGGTGAGTAAAGCACAGTTCTTAAAAAAAAAAAAAAACAGCTGGAGATGGGGGATTTTTAAAAAAAAAGAAAAAAAACTGAAAATCCCCTTTAACTTTTTAGGGGGTTTTTTCCACTTTTTTTATGTTAAATATTCGAAGCAATTTGTCACCTGGTCTAGTAGTATTTTATTTAATCATTAAACATTCCAATTACTTTATTGGAATCATTAAAAATATTCTGGTTTTGTCTTTTTTTTTTTTTTATGTGATTGTTACAAAATTTTATCAAAAAGCCAGCACAGGAAAAAAAGACAAACCTGCCAGGTGTGAATACGCCCTAACATATATTCTGATGATTTTTCTTCTATTATTATAATTTCACTTGAGAATTCGCACGCACACAAGAAAAAAAATCTAAATCTACGAGTTAGTTTCTCGGCTCTTTACATATCCTCCAGGCAAGCAAGAGGTTAATGATTCCCCAGTAATGCAGAGCACAGAAAATATGTTTCTGTCATCAGTAACACTTCCATATAAGAGTTACAATTCAATTCAGCTGCTGCCAAAAAAATATTAATATGCTTTAAAAAAAAAACCCTACGTACTGTTTCCATTAGAATTCTATAACTCTATGTAGCCGTGATCTACGGGGATTTGTACTTATTTCTCCAAAAGCAACGGCAGCAAAACAAAAGTTACAGCGAGGAAGCTTCCGTCTAGGTTCTGATTGGGTTGATCAAGATTGACTTGAGCGAGATCCCAAAGCAGCCCGAGACCCCAAAGCAGCCCGAGATCCCAAAGCAGCCCGAGACCCCAAAGCAGCCCGAGACCCCCAAAGCAGTCCAAGATCAACAAAGCAGTCTGAGACCCCGAAGCAATCCGAGACCCCGAAGCAATCAGAGACCCCAAAGCAATCCGAGACCCCAAAGCAGTGTGAGACCCCAAAGCAGTCCGAGACCCCAAAGCAGTGTGAGACCCCAAAGCAGCCCGAGATCCCAAAGCAGCCCGAGACCCCCAAAGCAGTCCAAGATCAACAAAGCAGTCTGAGACCCCGAAGCAATCCGAGACCCCGAAGCAATCCGAGACCCCAAAGCAATCCGAGAACCCAAAGCAGTGTGAGACCCCAAAGCAGTCCGAGATCCTAAAGCAGTCCAAGATCCCAAAGCAGTGTGAGACCCCAAAGCAGTCCAAGACCCGAAAGCAGTCCGAGATCCCAAATCAGTCAGAGACCCCAAATCAATCTGAGACCCCAAAGCAGTCCGAGGCCCCAAAGCAGCCCGAGACCCCAAAGCAGTCCGAGACCCCCAAAGCAGTCCGAGACCCCCAAAGCAGTCAGAGACCCCAAAGCAGCCCGAGACCCCCAAAGCAGTCCAAGATCAACAAAGCAGTCCGAGACCCCAAAGCAATCTGAGACCCCAAAGCAGTGTGAGACCCCAAAGCAGTCCAAGATTCCAAAGCAGTGTGAGACCCCAAAGCAGTCCAAGACCCGAAAGCAGTCCGAGATCCCAAATCAGTCTGAGACCCCAAATCAATCCGAGACCCCAAAGCAGTGTAAGACCCCAAAGCAGTGTGAGACCCCAAAGTAGTCCAAGACCCCAAATCAATCTGAGACCCGAAAGCAGTGTGAGACCCCAAAGCAGTCCAAGACCCGAAAGCAGTCCGAGATCCCAAATCAGTCCGAGACCCCAAATCAATGCGAGACCCCAAAGCAGTGTGAGACCCCCAAAGCAGTCCAAGACCCCAAAGCAGTCCGAGACCCCAAAGCAGTTCGAGACCCCAGAGCAGTCCGAGACTCCAAAATTGTATGAGTGCTCTGGGGCCGACCCATAATGTGATGATCTATACGTCTGCTCTGCTTATATTGGGCAGGATTGGAGGGAGCATTAATGGGATTGGGTTCATTATGGTTAAAGAAGTTAAAAACAGGTCTGAACCCTGTGAAAAAAAAATTTCATCAAGTGGATAATCCCTTTAAGGTGAAAGTGAGCAGTCCAGAGGTTTAGCTTGGCTTTCTTTTACCAAACGTTGTGCTGCCCTAACCTGGAAATCTAGTGCACAGGCAAAATGACACGTAGCTGCTTGGCACAACCCTCCATCGTGTCACCCAAAAGAAGCCACCTTGGCTCCATCCCTGGAACAAATATACATGACGTGTTCTCTGGTTCAAGTGTCCAGGCAAAATGAAGAGTAGCTTGTTGACATAATCCACCATCGTGGCACCCAAAAGAAGCCACCTAAGCTCAATCCCTGGAGCCCCCCTTACAGGATGTAATGTATGACTTTGAACACATAGTTTGATGTTCTCTGGTTCAAGAGCCCAGGCAAATTGAAGAGTAGCTTTTTGGCACAACCCTCCACTGTGAAACTCAAGAGAAACCACCTTCACTCCATCCCTGGAGTCCCCATATGGGATATACAGTACTGTGTGACTCCAAACACATAGTTTGATGTTCTCTGGTTCAAGCGCCCAGGCAAAATGAAGAGTAGCTTGTTGGCATAACCAACCATCGTGGCACCCAAAAGAAGCCACCTAAGCCCCATCCCTGGAGCCCCCATACAGGATGTATTGTCTGACTTCAAACCCATAGTTTGATGTTCTCTGGTTCAAGAGTCCAGGCAAATTGAAGAGTAGCTTTTTGGCACAACCCTCCACTGTGAAACTCCAAGAGAAACCACCTTCACTCCATCCCTGGAGCCCCCATATGGGATGTACAGTACTGTGGGACTCCAAACCCATAGTTTGATGTTCTCTGGTTCAAGAGTCCAGGCAAAATAAAGAGTAGCTTGTTGACATAACCAACCATCTTGGCACCCAAAAAAAGCCACCTAAGCTCAATCCCTGGAGCCCCCATATGGGATTTACTGTATGACTTTGAATACATAGTTTGATGTTCTCTGGTTCAAGAGCCCAGGCAAAATGAAGAGTAGCTTGTTGACACAACCCTCCACCATGGCACCCAAAAGAAGCCACCTAAGCTCCATCCCTGGAGCCCCCATACGGGATGTACTGTATGACTCCAAACTCATAGTTTGATGTTCTCTGGTTCAAGAGCCAGGCAAAATGAAGAGTAGCTTGTTGGCACAACCCTCCACCATGGCACCCAAAAGAAACCACCTTAGCGCCATCCCTGGATCCCCCATACCAGATGTACTGTATGACTCCGAATACATAATTTAATGTCCTCTGTCAACATTTTATGCTTCTTCTGCAAATTATAATTTTTTGTAGACCTATATGTATTTCTGCCAAGGTGAATATAGTCTACATTGCCCATATGGTCATGCTGCAGCTAATATTAGTCCACCTCTTTCTATTCTTGCACTTTGCATGGCTTTTTCTGACAATATTTGTATGAATTATTAGGGTATGTTCCCACGTTGCAGATTTTCTGCACCTAAAACTGCATCTCTTAGCAGGAAAAAACGCTGCTGGAAAAAAAAACGTGCGTTTTTGCATTTTTCGATGCAGTTTTTTTTTTGCATTTTAATAGGAAAATTGCTGGAAAAACGCTGAAACAATTAACATGGCAATGGTTTGATGCTGATTTTTTTTTATGCAACGTCTGCACAGCACTAAAGGATTCTCATAGACTTTACTGGGATGCGTTTTCCTTTGCAGATAGTATAAAATCTGCAAGAAAAAAAACGCAGCGTGTGCACACAGCCAAACTATTTATTTGAGGAGCAAAGCAGAAAATGTTGCAGCGATGCCTTTAAATTCTTGCATTTCTGCTAATACTTGTGACTTGACCAACCCAGACCACGCTTAAGTCATATTTCTACATATAACCGGCTACATTTGAGGTTTCCATTCATCCTGAAGATAAAGATAATTTAGTTACAGTTCTAAACTGAAGAAATCACATTTTCCAGCACTTACAAGGACATTAGCGACGTGATCATTGTGTCTGAATTCAGCTGCAGCAGTCGGAGGGTCCGCAATGTACATGTCAATAAGGACACATTAGTGGCTGTTAGATGTTTGCGGACCTAAAATAGTCACTGTCTTTGCAACAACGTTGCACCAATCAATAGTACATGGAAATATAAGAAACTTTGTAAATACATCTTAACAGAGAAATATGCTTCTTTCTCCATTTATGAGCCACTTCTCCTCCCCGTCCCTCAATTTCTCCTGCGGGTACAAGGTTCTTCTGTGCAGTTCTGCATTATATGCGGAAATTCTGCAGGTAAAAGACCCATATGGGTTTTGGTGCATTTTACATATGCAGCAAAAACTCACATTCGGCACCAAATGATGTCAATGCCAGGACGTTTAAAAAACAAAACAGTTTTATTTAAAGGCACAACAAATAGAAAAAATGCAATAAAAATGCAGAGTAAAAAACGCAAGTAAACTAAGGTGCAGAAATTCTGCATAATTAAAAACTCAATGGATACTGGGCACGGAAACGTAGTTTATACAGTTGCCAATTGAAGTCGATGCAGAGGGGAAAAGGAAAGAGGCAAAGAAATATCCAGATGTGGTGATGCTTTCTAGTAAGTATTTATATCACCCCAGTTATGGATTTACAGCTACACTGCTCAGTAACTGTAATGTCCTCCATGCTGCTGCTGCTGCTTTGCAGTAACAATTTTATCTCATCCCGGTGGTAGATTTACAGCTACACTGCTCAGTCCTGCCATATAATGTCCTCCATGCTGCTGCTGCTTTTTAGTAACAATTTTATCTCATCCCGGGGGTTAGATGTACAGCTACACGGCTTAGTCCTGCCGTATAATGTCCTCCATGCTGCTGCTGCTTTTTAGTAACAATTTTATCTCATCCCGGGGGTTAGATGTACAGCTACACGGCTTAGTCCTGCTGTATAATGTCCTCCATGCTGCTGCTTTTTAGTAACAATTGTATCTCATCACAGCTATACTGCTTAGTCCTGCCGTATAATGTCCTCCATGCTGCTGCTGCTCCTGCTTTTTAGTAACACGTGTATCTCAATCCCGGTGGTAGATTCACAGCTACACTGCTCAGTCCTTTAGTGTAATGTCCTCCATGTTGCTGCTGCTGCTTTTTAGTACCAATTTTATCTCATCCCGGTGATAGATTCACAGCTACACTGCTCAGTTCTGCCGGATAATGTCCTCCATGCTGCTGCTCCTGCCTTTTAGTAACACTTGTATCTCAATCCCGGTGATAGATTCACAGCTACACTGCTCAGTTCTGCCGGATAATGTCCTCCATGCTGCTGCTCCTGCCTTTTAGTAACACTTGTATCTCAATCCCGGTGGTAGATTCACAGCTACACTGCTCAGTCCTGCCGTGTAATGTCCTCCATGCTACTGCTCCTGCTTTTTAGTACTAATTTTATCTCGTCCCGGTGATAGATTCACAGCTACACTGCTCTGTCCTGCCGTATAATGTCCTCCATGCTGCTGCTTTTTAGTAACATATTTATCTCATCCCGGTGGTAGATTCACAGCTACACTGCTTAGTCCTGGCGTATAATGTCCTCCATGCTGCGGCTGTTTTTTAGTAACAATTTTATATCATCCTGGTGGTAGATTCACAGCTACACTGCTCAGTTCTGGTGTATAATGTCCTCCATACTGCTGCCTCTGAACATTTACTACAGAGAGATCTATAGCAGTATTCCCACATCTCTTTGTGTGCTGTATATAGGAGACATCATAGCAGCAAGTTTACACCCACTAGCTCAGAGACAACAGCATATTAGAGAATGCAAACAGCCAAGAGGAAACTGTGAAAAATGCAGGATACAAGTCATATCATGGCCAGGATTAGTGTTATTTCTAATGAACATGCACACGGAGTCTTAGGGTACGTGCGTTTTGGATGCAGCATGCTTCAGTAGGTCAGGACCCACAGCATCCAGGACGTAGTGAGTCCTGGTCGTGGGCACATACCCTTAAGCCTGTTTTACACGTTAAGATTAAGCATACGATATCGTATGCGATCGTAACCGCCCCCATCGTATGTGCGGCACGTTCAAATTGTTGAACGTGTCGCACAAACGATTTTTTACCGTCACATGTACTTACCCGTCCATACGACCTCGATGTGGGCGGCGAACATCCACTTCCTGAAGTGGGAGGGACGTTCGGCGTCACATCGACATCACGCGGCAGCCAGCCAATAGAAGCGGAAGGGCGGAGATGAGCGGGACTTAAACATCCCACCCACCTCCTTTCTTCCACATTGCCAGCGGGAGCCGCGAGACGCAGGTAAGCTGTGTTCATCGTTCCTGGGGTGTCACACAGAGCGACGTGTGCTGACTCGGGAACACTAAACAACCGGAGCACAGAAGGACGTTCGATATTTTGAAAATGAGCGACGTGTCAACGAGCAACGATAAGGTGAGTATTTTTGCTCATTTACAGTCGCTCTTTTGTGTTATACGCTATGATATGTCAAACGAGGCCGGATGTGCGTCACTAACGACGTGACCCCGACAACATATCGTTTAATATATCGTAGCGTGTAAAGCGCCCTTTAGAGTCTCCTTACATGAGACAATGTAGCAATGACCGCACTTCTTCCCCTTTTAGAAAGACGTCGTTTTTGCTGGGGTCAGTGCCATTTTTAAGTAGCTGTTTTGGGTACTGTTCATTGGCTTTCTTCTATGGAATTCATTATCCTGGGAATAATTTGTTTTTACCCACAAGTCATAAAAATGTCAGGAAAAGGAAAGAAATAAAATGTAGCAATTTCCACACCTGCTGACTGCTGGGAGTAGAAGTGTTGCTAAACGTATTGTCCTATATGGGACATTGTGAGCCCCACCAACATGTCCCAATACCATCTGCATGGGCTCGTATTCTCAGCCATTTTTTGGTAAGGATTGGCCAGGACTTGAAATCCTCCCTGTTTTCTGTTACATTTCCTTCTTCTTATTTCTCCATATTTCATCATTTCTCGACATTTCTTTAATCAAAAATCTGCGGCGTAATTGAACATTAATTGCCAAAAATTAAAATTCAAATGAGTTCTTGGCTTTGTGCTTTGGGGGTGACGTTACCTGCTGAAACACGTCTCGTTCTCCATGATAAATACTTTTTAAATAACGCTTATTTCTACCTTGCCGGAGCCGTGCCAGCCTCTCTATAGACGCCCGCGCCCGTCCAAGGTCTATACGTTGGAAGCGTCTGTCTTTTGCACCTCCGTCACGCTCGGTAAACAGTCTCCACCTTTAATTCCTAGGAATTAGCAAGACAAAATGTAATTTTCAAGTCTTGTTCTCCATCATGATATGTTTCTCTTTCAGAACACGGCGCTGTCATATTTTCCTACTGTGCCAGCTGTTCGTGTTCCTGCCACCATAGCAACCGCTGTGAGTTGGTTGAGTGTAGTGCCAGCCAATTGGGCACCTGTGCTAGCCCCCCGCACCCCTTGGACCCCCCCGCACCCCCTCCACCTGCCCAACCTGCTAGTCGCTGTTGTTTTATTTCGGCGTAATGAGTATATCAGTTTACCGGGTAGATTTGCCCCCGGTAACATCAGGAACCCTGAAATATGCAGCTGTGGTGGCGAGAATGGCTATCTCCCCGCCAGAGGAGCAATCAGCAAAGGTCAGCCAGGATTAAATGCACCGCGGCGGCCACGGCGGACCCCTAATAAGGGTAGGGGCTTTGTTCAAATCTAAATGTCATGAAGGAAGGGCAGCTGAGATCACAGCTCCGGAGCTTGTATAGTCTGCTGATATTAATGTAGCCATCAAAACATCATCTGCTACAATGTAGCAGAATCCCAACCCATTGATTTACTACCGAAGTCATGTTTTATAGGAGGCAGATGTCAAGAAAAGTTTGTGCGCTCTGAAATGCTCTGGGGAGACAAGGTATATAGCACATAATCCATGTATACTGTGCATATAAAGGTGAGTAATGCATATACACCAGAGCGCATATATATTATATATATATATATATATATATATATATATATATTTTATATCCTATATATATATATATATAAAATATATATTTTATATATATATATATATATATATATTATATATATTTTATATATATATATATATAAAATATATATTTTATATATATATATTATATGTTTTATATATATATATATATATATATATATATATATATATATATATATATATATATATATATATATATATTATATATATTTTATATATATATATTATATATATTTTATATATATATATATATATATATTTTTATATATATATATATATATATATATATATATATATATACAATCATGTGTGCAGAAGAATGCAACCACTATGGTGCTACTGGAACGTGGCAGCTGGATCAGGTATTAATATAATTTATATATATATATATATATATATATATATATATATATATATATATATACAGTTAGGTCCAGAAATGTTTGGACAGTGACACAATTTTGGCGAGTTGGGCTCTGCATGCCACCACATTGGATTTGAAATGAAACCTCTACAACAGAATTCAAGTGCAGATTGTAACGTTTAATTTGAAGGTTTGAACAAAAATATCTGATAGAAATTGTAGGAATTGTCACATTTCTTTACAAACACTCCACATTTTAGGAGGTCAAAAGTAATTGGACAAATAAACCAAACCCAAACAAAATATTTTTATTTTCAATATTTTGTTGCGAATCCTTTGGAGGCAATCACTGCCTTAAGTCTGGAACCCATGGACATCACCAAACGCTGGGTTTCCTCCTTCTTAATGCTTTGCCAGGCCTTTACAGCCGCAGCCTTCAGGTCTTGCTTGTTTGTGGGTCTTTCCGTCTTAAGTCTGGATTTGAGCAAGTGAAATGCATGCTCAATTGGGTTAAGATCTGGTGATTGACTTGGCCATTGCAGAATGTTCCACTTTTTTGCACTCATGAACTCCTGGGTAGCTTTGGCTGTATGCTTGGGGTCATTGTCCATCTGTACTATGAAGCGCCGTCCGATCAACTTTGCGGAATTTGGCTGAATCTGGGCTGAAAGTATATCCCGGTACACTTCAGAATTCATCCGGCTACTCTTGTCTGCTGTTATGTCATCAATAAACACAAGTGACCCAGTGCCATTGAAAGCCATGCATGCCCATGCCATCACGTTGCCTCCACCATGTTTTACAGAGGATGTGGTGTGCCTTGGATCATGTGCCGTTCCCTTTCTTCTCCAAACTTTTTTCTTCCCATCATTCTGGTACAGGTTGATCTTTGTCTCATCTGTCCATAGAATACTTTTCCAGAACTGAGCTGGCTTCATGAGGTGTTTTTCAGCAAATGTAACTCTGGCCTGTCTATTTTTGGAATTGATGAATGGTTTGCATCTAGATGTGAACCCTTTGTATTTACTTTCATGGAGTCTTCTCTTTACTGTTGACTTAGAGACAGATACACCTACTTCACTGAGAGTGTTCTGGACTTCAGTTGATGTTGTGAACGGGTTCTTCTTCACCAAAGAAAGTATGCGGCGATCATCCACCACTGTTGTCATCCGTGGACGTCCAGGCCTTTTTGAGTTCCCAAGCTCACCAGTCCATTCCTTTTTTCTCAGAATGTACCCGACTGTTGATTTTGCTACTCCAAGCATGTCTGCTATCTCTCTGATGGATTTTTTCTTTTTTTTCAGCCTCAGGATGTTCTGCTTCACCTCAATTGAGAGTTCCTTAGACCGCATGTTGTCTGGTCACAGCAACAGCTTCCAAATGCAAAACCACACACCTGTAATCAACCCCAGACCTTTTAACTACTTCATTGATTACAGGTTAACGAGGGAGACGCCTTCAAAGTTAATTGCAGCCCTTAGAGTCCCTTGTCCAATTACTTTTGGTCCCTTGAAAAAGAGGAGGCTATGCATTACAGAGCTATGATTCCTAAACCCTTTCTCCGATTTGGATGTGAAAGCTCTCATATTGCGGCTGGGAGTGTGCACTTTCAGCCCATATTATATATAGAATTGTATTTCTGAACATGTTTTTGTAAACAGCTAAAATAACAAAACTTGTGTCACTGTCAAAATATTTCTGGACCTAACTGTATATATATATATCATGTGTGCAGAAGAATGCAACCACTATGGTGCTACTGGAACGTGGCAGCCTGGATCAGGTAGTAATGGGGCGTGTGCAGACCCACTGGAAAATCAATAAAAAATTAGGTTCTATATGTGCAATAGTAAAAGCACATTCACACTGTGACCACTCCACAGACAAAACACGAGAAAAACACAAAATGACCATATACCCAATACTAAGTAAATAGTAGTTGTAGCGTCCGGTCCCGGCACAGCGCCCCCCGCATGCTCCCGCTCTCATGCCTCGACAGGGGCCCCGTTTCCCTCACCTGTCCCATACGCCTCGTTCCTGCCCCGGGGTCTGCCGCAGCCTTCTCCGGCTTCCAGGCCACACACAGGGTGTCCGCGACCTTCTTAACGGGCTGGTATCCTATTACCCGGAAGCGATCCTTAAGGTCAGCAATCACCCTAAAGTTATTTAAGGCACTCTTCCCTTAGGGGAGGTGCCTGAGCAAGCTTGCCTGTCCGTAGTGCGTTGCTAGTTCTCAGGTCTCATACCAGTTACTGTGGCTAGTCCTGTGTCACATGTTCTAGTACCAGTTATTGGCACCCACTAACACGTGTCTCTTCCCAGAGCTTGCTGGTACCACCTCTTCCGAGCTGCTACGTCTGAGCCACCATCTCTGTCCTGCCACGTCCAGGACACCACGTCCTGTTGCCACGTCGGAGATTTCTGTTCGTAAAGATCGATACCATTGGTGCTGACAGTTGTGCATTTAGGCACCCTGGGGCTGCACCTGACAATCCCTGTATAGGGGTTAGCTTAAGGTTAGTTTTTCCAGGGGAGTCCAGTGAGTCCACCTCCAGACACTCGCTGCCCCTCGGCGGCCAATAATAATAGTAATACATAGGATACTTAATTAACACTGATCAAAAAGCGTAAAAGCCATCCCATCGTGACAAGCTATGCTCAGTCCAGACGTTCATACTCTAGTATTAAAGAACTGACCTGTGTCAGTGACATCAATGTGAATAAGGGCAGAGAAAAGCAGGGCCCAACTGCAGACACCTGTCCATGGTAAACTATAAAGATGCAAATTCTAGCCCCCCTGAACGTGTGTTTGATGATGGAACATTCTGGCATCACACCCAAGCAGCCATTAAGAGGAGCTACTTGCCTGGAGGTTTCCGTGGTTCTCAAAATGACCAAACAATCTCCTTTTCCTTGGGGTCTTCTGGACGTTTTTTCTAATTGCTGCCCATTATTTTAAAAACGGAAAGTTACACGTCTTTTTCCGGTAGTTATGGAGACCCATGAAGTTAGCAAGAAAAGTGTGTGAGGAATTAACCTAAGGGTTATGGAAAGTAGATGGGAGGCAAAGAACTCAAACCCCAAATGGTTAGGGGGGTCTGGACATGATGTAAGTTTTTCCAATAAATTCTTGAGAATCTTTGCCAAGCCCAAAAGTATTTCAATACCTTTGTTCTCTGGTCTAGATAGATATCAAGTGGGGTCAGAAGCCCTTTGTGATGGCATTTTGTGAAGCCTTGACCCGTCTACAGGCACTATGTATAGATTGTCTAGGTTCTCGCCTACCGTGGAAACCTTCAAAAGGAATCTGAACACCCATCTTTTTCGACAAGCCTACAACCTGCAGTAACCCTCAGTCCACCCTAGTGTTGCACGACCAGTTCTACCCTCACCTACTGTATCCTCAACCCCTTCCCTGTAGACTGTGAGCACTTGCGGGCAGGGTCCTCTCTCCTCCTGTACCCTCACCCATCCCCTGTGTACTGTGAGCCCTCGCGGGCAAGGTTCTCTCTCCTCCTGTACCCTCACCCATCCTCTGTCTACTGTGAGCTCTTGCTGGCAGGGTCCTCTCTCCTCCTGTACCCTCACCCATCCTCTATCTACTGTGAGCTCTTGCTGGCAGGGTCCTCTCTCCTCCTGTACCCTCACCCATCCTCTATCTACTGTGAGCTCTTGCTGGCAGGGTCCTCTCTCCTCCTGTACCCTCACCCATCCTTTGTCTACTGTGAGCCCTCGCGAGTAGCGTCCTCTCTCCTCCTGTACCCTCACCCATCTTCTGTCTACTGTGAGCCCTCGCGGGCAAGGTCCTCTCTACTTCTGTACCCTCACCCATCCTTTGTCTACTGTGAGTCCTCGCGAGCAGGGTCCTCTCTCCTCCTGTATTCTCACCTATTCCCTGTAGACTCTGAGCCCTCGAGGGCAGAGTCCTCTCTCCTCCTCTACCCTCACCTATCCTTTGTCTACTGTGAGTCCTCGCGAGCAGGGTCCTCTCTCCTCCTGTATCCTCATCCATTCCCTGTAAACTATGAGCCCTCGATATCAGGATCCTCTCTCCTCCTGTACCCTCACCCATCCTCTGGCTATTGTGAGCCTTCATAGGCAGGGTCCTCTCTCCTTCTGTACCCTCACCCATCCTCTGGCTATTGTGAGCCTTCATAGGCAAGGTCCTCTCTCCTCCTGTGCCTTGAAATGTTCTCGATTATTGTACTTGTCTATGTATGCCCCTTTTTCACATGTAAATGGAATAAATGGTGTTATAATAATAATAAATAATAACAACATGGTGGTCATTATCGTAGGAGTGATGTAAATCTGGATATCCACTTTGGTACTTGTAGTGGCACGAATCTTGTTAGGGCATTCCATGGACAGGTTGTACAGAATAGCTAGAGAGACAGGTGGATCTGGCTATTCACATACCTCTGCCCAAGGGTATGTCTCATGTGTTAAGAAGGAGACTGAAAAGAAGGGAGAATATCCAAAAAAGTTTCTTCTAAAAAATATCTTTTAATTCATGACAAGAGTAAAAACTTGGAATGGACATCCATCAAAAATGCAAAATTAAAAACACAATGTAGCTGATGCAGACAAGACGGACACTGATTGTTTGTCAAATGGTCAGTGTGTGGAGGTTTGTAACCCCTCCAGAAGGAACCTCAGAGAGAGGGGTTGTGTGTGGTGACCGGGGTCAGTGAGTGGAGAGGGAGGTACCTCCACTGGGATACTCCTGTGGAGAAGGAGTATCCAACCCTGTGCAGACATACTGCAGAGTATACCGTATTTGTGTCCTGTGAAGCCAAAGGAAAGCTTGTGAGTGCAGTTTATGTGCTGTATAATAAATGGCTGACCTTTTTAAATAAGTAGTGGTCCTGTCGTTACATCGTAGAGCAAGCAGAGTGAGTAATCCCATAACATTATTTATATATCATATTAGTGTAGAATAGCAGAACCGCTCGTTTAATGGTCACCTGCACTACCGGGAAAAAGAATAATAACTGTGCCATCTTAATGAGCTACAAACCCATCCCTGCTTTACCTTACCACCAGGCTCCAGGTGAATGTACATTGCCTGGGTCCTGTAGCTGTATCTTATGGTGGTGTAATGGCAGGCCACCCACTAAGCAGGACCCCGAGGTACCCCGAAACCCTTTAACACCTATACAGGGATCTGGAATTACTGCAGGGTCCAGGGGTTCACTACCTAAGGTAGGCTGCAGTCCAGAGACAGGGATAGTCGCCGGGCAAGGTCTAAACCAGAACGTCAGCAAGGTACAAAATGGGAAGGCAAAGGGAATGTCCAGAAAACAGGCTGAGGTCAAACCTAAATGTCAGGCGAGGTACAGAAGAGCAGGCAAGGAGGAATGTCTGGAAAACAGGCCGAGGTCCAAACTGGGACGTCAGGCGAGGTACAAAGCAGCAGGCAGAAGGGATGTCAATAAACAAAGCCGAGTTCATAGGAGACATAAAGCAAGGTGCACAGTACCAGGAAGGATGTGGCTCACAGCAACACAAGACTAAATCTGGCAAAGATCCAAGCACACTGAAGGGTATAAAAAGAGTGTGGTGCCTTCCATAGGCTGGAGTAGGAGCAGATACTAGCTGGAAGGCACATACCCCTACAGTCAGTCAGCAGTACTGCAAGTTCTAGCCAGACCAAGCCTGGTGAATGTGCGGCGACTCCACCCACCAGAGCCCCAGGAACTGACTTCTCCCCATCACCAGCACAGCCTGCAGTGTGAGCAGAGCAGCGGCTGGTGATCGGGGTAGATGTCACCGGAGCAGGCCCTGGTGGAGACGTGACAGTAGAGCGGCGCCTGGTGACCAGGGCAGACGTCACCGGAGCAGGCTCTGGTGGAGACGTGACGGTGGAGCAGCGTCTGGTGACCAGGACAAACGTCACCGGAGCAGGCCCCGGTGTAGACGTAACAGTAGAGCAGCGCCTGGTGACCGGGACAGATGTCACCGGAGCAGGCCCTGGTGGAGACGTGACAGTAGAGCGGCGCCTGGTGACCGGGACAGACGTCACCGGAGCAGGCCCTGGTGTAGATGTGACAGCAGAGCGGCACCCAGTGAGCGAGGAAGACATCACCGGAGCAGGCCCTGGTGGAGACGTGACAGTAGAGCAGCGCCTGGTGATCGGGGCAGACGTCACCAGAGCAGGCCCTGGTGTAGATGTGACAGTAGAGCGGCGCCTGGTGACCGGGACAGACGTCACCGGAGCAGGCCCTGGTGTAGGCGTGACAGTAGAGCGGCACCTGGTGACCAGGGCAGACGTCACCGGAGCAGGCCTTGGTAGAGACATGACAGTAGAGCAGCGCCTGGTGACCAGGGCAGACGTCACCGGAGCAGGCCCTGGTGGAGACATGACAGTAGAGCGGCGCCTGGTGACCAAGGCAGATGTCACCAGAGCAGGCCCTGGTTGAGACGTGACAGTAGAGCGGCGCCTGGTGACCGGAGCACACGTCACCGGAGCAGACCCTGGTGTAGACGTGACAGTAGAGCAGGGCCTGGTGACCGGGACAGATGTCACCAGAGCAGGCCCTGGTGGAGACGTGACAGTACAGCGGGGCCTGGTGACCGGGACAGACGTCACCGGAGCAGGCCCTGGTGGAGACGTGACAGGTGGCCGATGAGTGCGAGCCACCGCCATATCTTGTTGACCACAATATACAAATATGTTTATTGGAGCGAGTTAATATGTGCACAATGTGCTTATCTATAGTTTTTGATGGATCGGCAGATAAAGTTGCAGAATTTAGAGAATTAATGCAAAAAAAAAAACTGTTTCATGGCAAATCTGGCTGTGCTTCATACGTTTGGCTCTATATATAGCTTGTACAGTAAATGCATTAGTTACACTGTCTACCTCTCATGCTGTCCATTAGGAATGCCTCTCTGAAGAGGTTAATAGTGTATGGCTAGGATTTTATTCTTCCTGTATGGGAATGTTGTCAAGTGTACCCATGGGTCATCAGACACTTACAAAAACAGGTTCATTCACAATGACCATTCATGCGTGTAGTCTGGGACACGGACCATAAGAGGCAGCCACGTGACCACGCTATCCACGCTGAGCCCTAATACTGACATACTCACAGTACTAGAATATGACTGCGCCGTGTACATATGCCAGCTGTACATACATACATACATACATACAGTGGGGCTTGAAAGTTTGTGAACCATTCATTCATTCATTCCATATTTATGCATAAATCTGACCTAAAACTAGATTTGCACACAGGTCCTACAAGTAAAGAGAAGCAAAATGAAGGAAGTCAAAAATATTAGACTTGGTTGTTGTTTTCGAGGAATATAAGCCAGTATGACGTCTGTGAACCGTTAAGATTAGTAGATAATTTGAAGGTAAAATTCTCAATTGGTGGGATGACAATTGGGTAGGAGTCAGGTGGGTAATATTCTCCTGCCATTCACTAACCCAAAACCCAGAGAAGCGCGATCTGTCATGCCACTGGACGTTTCCACTGATCCAGAGTCCAGCTTTTCACCACACCATCTGATGCTCTGCATTGTGCTTGGTGATGTACGGCTCAGCACTGTGCTTGGTGATGTACAGCTCAGCATTGTGCTTGGTGATGCATTGTGCTTGGTGATGTACAGCTCGGCATTGTGCTTGGTCATGTACAGCTCAGCACTGTGCTTGGTGATGCATTGTGCTTGGTGATGCATTGTGCTTGGTGATGTACGGCTCGGCATTGTGCTTGGTCATGTACAGCTCAGCACTGTGCTTGGTGATGCATTGTGCTTGGTGATGCATTGTGCTTGGTGATGTACAGCTCAGCATTGTGCTTGGTGATGCATTGTGCTTGGTGATGTACAGCTCGGCATTGTGCTTGGTGATGCATTGTGATTGGTGATGTACGGCTCGGCATTGTGCTTGGTGATGTACAGCTCGGCATTGTGCTTGGTGATGTACAGCTCAGCACTGTGCTTGGTGATGCATTGTGCTTGGTGATGTACAGCTCAGCATTGTGCTTGGTGATGCATTGTGCTTGGTGATGTACAGCTCGGCATTGTGCTTGGTGATGTACAGCTCGGCATTGTGCTTGGTGATGTACAGCTCGGCATTGTGCTTGGTGATGCATTGTGCTTGGTGATGTACAGCTCGGCATTGTGCTTGGTGATGTACAGCTCAGCACTGTGCTTGGTGATGCATTGTGCTTGGTGATGTACAGCTCGGCATTGTGCTTGGTGATGTACAGCTCAGCACTGTGCTTGGTGATGCATTGTGCTTGGTGATGTATGGCTCGGCATTGTGCTTGGTGATGTACAGCTCAGCACTGTGCTTGGTGATGCATTGTGCTTGGTGATGTATGGCTCGGCATTGTGCTTGGTGATGTACGGCTCGGCATTGTGCTGGGTGATGTACGGCTCGGCATTGTGCTTGGTGATGTACGGCTCAGCATTGTGCTTGGTGGTGTACGGCTCGGCATTGTGCTTGGTGGTGTACGGCTCGGCATTGTGCTTGGTGATGTATGGCTCGGCATTGTGCTTGGTGATGTATGGCTCAGCATTGTGCTTGGTGATGTATGGCTCGGCATTGTGTTTGGTGATGTATGGCTCGGCATTGTGCTTGGTGATGTGCAGCTCGGCATTGTGCTTGGTGATGTATGGCTCGGCATTGTGCTTGGTGATGTATGGCTCAGCATTGTGCTTGGTGATGTATGGCTCGGCATTGTGTTTGGTGATGTATGGCTCGGCATTGTGCTTGGTGATGTGCAGCTCGGCATTGTGCTTGGTGATGTGCAGCTCGGCATTGTGCTTGGTGATGTATGACTCGGCATTGTGCTTGGTGATGTACGGTTCAGCATTGTGCTTGGTGACGTATGGCTCGGCATTGTGCTTGGTGATGTATGGCTCGTCATTGTGCTTGGTGATGTACGGCTCGGCATTGTGCTTGGTGATGTACGGCTCGGCATTATGCTTGGTGATGTACGGCTCGGCATTGTGCTTGGTGATGTATGGCTCGGCATTGTGCTTGGTGATGTACGGCTGTTGCAGCTGCTCGGCCATGAAGCTCCTGGCGGGCGCAGTGTTTGTGCTGATGTTATTAGAGGGGGTCTGGACTCTGCAGTTATGGGGTCAGCAGAGCGGTGGTGACTTTTCTGCCCTCTGCTCCTCAGCACTCGGCACTTGGCCCCCCGCTCTACAATGTTATATGATCTCCACTTTCTGGATGAGTTTTTTAGTTCCTTCCTCTCACAGGGGATGGGGAGATATTTAGGAGGGAATGAACTAAACTGTTACACCGGAGATGTCCGATTACAGGACCGAGCTGGTATCGGTGAGCGTTTTGCCACCAGCCATTCTGCTTAGAACAGCTTAGAACAGGCACAGCGTGGCAAAGGATGGGACATCAGAATGAAAGCACAGGAATTCAATCCTTAAGATGAGTGTCTTAATACTTTTGTCCTTACACTCTATGGTCATATACAGAAGAGGTGCCAGTTATACCAGCAAGCTCCATATCACTATGTACAAGAATGTGTATAGCTTCTACCAGCTGTATATAGATATGACTATTGCACATATGGTCTGATGCAGTGATGAGCAAGCACTAAAATGCTCAGTACTCAAATCGAGCAGCTCGGATGCTCAAGTGGGTTCAACTTGAGTACTGAGCATAATATATGGAAAAGAAAATATGTAACCCTGAAAAGGACTTTTGTTTTGTTTTTAGGTTGCAGCAGCAGTATACTGTTAGAAGGACTGTAAAGTAATATACTCTGCCTATATGCCTCTAATCCAAAACTAACCCTCCTCCACCAGTTAACCCTACACTGAATGCAGCTAACAATGGTTTTACTAGAAAAAGGACAGTATGTAGCCCTGAAACAGACTTTTGTTTTTAGGTTGCAGCAGCAGTATACCGTTAGAAGGACTGTAAAGCAATATACCCTGCCTATATGCCTCTAATCCAAAACTATCCCTCCTCCACCAGCTAACCCTACTGTGAATGCAGGTAACAGCAGGTTTACTATAGAATAGACAGTATGTAGCCCTGAAAAGGATTTTTGTTTTTAGGTTGCAGCAGCTGTATACCTATAGAAGGACTGTAAAGCAATACACCCTCCCTATATGCCTCTAATCCATAACTATCCCTCTTTCACCAGCTCACCCTACACTGAATGCAGCTAGCAGCGTTTTTACTAGAAAAAGGACAGTATGTAGCCCTGAAACAGACTTTTGTTTTTAGGTTGTGGCAGCAGTATACCGTTAGAAGGACTTTAAAGCAATAAACCCTGCCTCTATGCCTCTAATCCAAAACTATCCCTCCACCAGCTAACCCTACACTGTATGGAGCTGACAGCAGGTTTACTAGAGAATAGACAATATGTAGTCCTGAAAATGACTTGTTTTTAGTGTGCAGCAGCAGTGTAAGTATAGAAGGACTATAAAGCAATAAGTTCTGCCTATATGCCTCTAATCCAAAACTATCCCTCCTCCACCAGCTGACCCTACACTGTATGCAGCGAACAGTGGTTTTACTACAGAAATAACAGTATGTAGCCCTGAAACAGACTTTTGTTTTTAGGTTGCAGCAGCAGTTTACCGTTAAAAGGACTGTAAAGCAATACACCCTGCCTACATACCTCTAATCCAAAACTATCCCTCCTCCACCAGCTAACCCTACTCTGAAGACAGGTAACAGTGTGTTTACTAAAGAATAGACAGTATGTAGCCCTGAAAAGGACTTTGTTTTTAGGTTGCTGCAGCAGCAGTATACCTATAGAAGGACTGTCAAGCAATATACCCTGCCTATATGCTTCTAATCTAAAACTATCCCTTCTCCACCAGCTAACCCTACTCTTAATGCAGGTAACAACAGGTTTACTAGAGAAATGACTGTATGTAGCCCTGAAAAGAAGTTTGTATTTAGGTTGCTGCAGCAGCAGTATACCTATAGAAGGACTGTAAAGCAATATACCCTGCCTATATGCCTCTAATCCAAAAACTTTCCCTCCTCCACCAGTTAACCCTACACTGAATGCAGCTAACAATGGTTTTACTATAGAAAGGAAAGTATGTAGCCCTTAAAAGGACTTTGTTTTTAGGTTGCTGCAGCAGCATTGTACCTATAGAAGGACTGTCAAGCAATATACCCTGCCTACATGCTTCTAATCCAAAACTATCCCCCCTTCACCAGCTATCCTTACACTGAATGCAGGTAACAGCCCTGTTAAGGACTTTTGTTTCAATGGTGCCGCAGCTGTATACAATTACTGCAATAGCAATTAAACCCTGCCTATATGCCTGCTCTAAAGTCAGCTCTCACTCCTACTGCTTCAGGAGGACATTGTGCCGAGTGTGTCTTATAGAAGTCCTGATAACGTGATGTGGCTGGCCAAATACAGTAATGCCAGTAGCCAGCATGTTGATTGGCTGTCTAACTGTCCGTAAGGCATGTGGGGCGGGTACTTGAGCACCCGCAATACTCAATCTAGTAATGAGCGTACCCCAGCGTCCCGATGCTCGATCGCGTATCAGGCAGTGGCGATCACGCTCGCTCATCACTAGCCTCTTGCACTGTGGGTGGGGTCTCTGCCCCGTCCTAGGAGCCCCCACACGGATGATATGCACCTCCATTCGAATTGCAGCCAATTAACTCATCTATATCATCAATAGAGCGACAGTAAAACAGTAATTAGCTGTGTGGTAGCAGTTACCGACCTGGATTTCTCTGTAGAAATGTACATTTATTGTCGCGGCACGCGTAATTTCAGCTGTTGAAAACACAAGTAGAAAGTCTTTGTTTATGGCGCCTGGTTCAGTGTGAATTAATTTCAAGGTTACTCGCGCCTTTTTGTCATCTCTCTATTACCAAAATAAATTTGGTTTTAATTATCTTGCTTATTTTCTAGAAATGCACCAACCCGGAGTGATAAATGTCACGTTCCGGCGCCGTAATTCTACATTTCGTCTTTATTCCTGCCGCTCACCTAGCAGCCGTATTCCCAGAACACATCACTGCGCTATTATCCACATAGACTCATCTGTTTAGCCTTAAGGCTTCCTTAAACTATGCTTGATCAGAAAAAACGGATTGCTGGCAGCCACCATGGCATATGCAGCGGCGATATGCATCACTTGAATGTATTTTAAGGCGTTCTCGGCAATAAATTCATCTTAGAATTTGCTTACATGAGAATGTCTTGTGAAGAGCGTATGTGCCGGAACAGAAGGACAAAATAGGCAAAAGATAAATGTGACTAATTGTGAATATCAGCGAAGATCAACTTTTATACATCAATAAATGATTTAGATGCAAATAATCTACATAGAAAGTGAATTCACTGAAAAGTACACATTTTCTTACACTTCAGAGCTGCACTCACTATTCTGCTGGTGCAGTCACTGAGTACATACATTACATTACTGATCCTGAGTTACCTCCTGTATTATACTCCAGAGCTGCACTCACTATTCTGCTGGTGCAGTCACTGTGTACATACATTACATTACTGATCCTGAGTTACCTCCAGTATTATACCCCAGAGCTGCACTCACTATTCTGCTGGTGCAGTCACTGTGTACATACATTACTGATCCTGAGTTACCTCCTGTATTATACTCCAGAGCTGCACTCACTATTCTGCTGGTGCAGTCACTGTGTACATACATTACATTACTGATCCTGAGTTACCTCCTGTATTATACTCCAGAGCTGCACTCACTATTCTGCTGGTGCAGTCACTGTGTATATACATTACATTACTGATCCTGAGTTACCTCCAGTATTATACCCCAGAGCTGCACTCACTATCCTGCTGGTGCAGTCACTGTGTACATACATTACTGATCCTGAGTTACCTCCTGTATTATACTCCAGAGCTGCACTCACTATTCTGCTGGTGCAGTCACTGTGTACATACATTACATTACTGATCCTGAGTTACCTCCAGTATTATACCCCAGAGCTGCACTCACTATTCTGCTGGTGCAGTCACTGTGTACATACATTACTGATCCTGAGTTACCTCCTGTATTATACTCCAGAGCTGCACTCACTATTCTGCTGGTGCAGTCACTGTGTACATACATTACTGATCCTAAGTTACATCCTGTATGATACTCCAGAGCTGCACTCACTATTCTGCTTGTTCTAATAATTGTCTTCTAGATAGTGATTAGTTCATGCTGTAAAGATTCGAGTCAATATATAGTGGGGAACACTAGCTCCTGTTGACTGTTTTCAGTGAAAGCCAGCAGAATGCAGCTCTGGAGTATAACGCATGCTATAATTCAGGACTAGTGACAGATAAACCATGTATCTGCAAGGAGTTTGTATGTTCTCCCCGTGTTTGCGTGGGTTTCCTCCCACAATTCAAAAATATACTAATAGGGACCTTGGATTGTGAGCCCCAATGGGGACAGTGTTGCCGATGTATGTAAAGCGCTGCGGAATTAATAGCGCTATATAAATGAATAAATATTATTATTAATATTATTATTATTATTATTATTAATAATAATAATATTTCTTGCATTTAGCCTTGTGCACATTGCTGTGTGATCTGGCACCCCTTTCTTAGTTTACCTTTGCGTCCCCCAATATAGTATGTTATTGATGCAGTTGCCCAATGTTCAGGGGTGCAGCTTTGATGTAAGTGCGCCCCTCCGAGCATAATGTCTTGAGACCCCTGAATTAGTGCGCACTCGGCTCCCGCTGTGAAGCCCCCACATTAGGTCCATAGTCTTGCCTATGTCTGCTAGGCACACAAGCTGCCACCAGGGAAACGGAGCCGCTTCTGTTCACCCTCATTAGTTTTGCTGACTGGATCCTCGCTGTGCCAAGTGCTTACAATTAAGTTTTGCAAGCAGCGCTGGTGAGTGCATGGTAAGATTTCCTCTCTTTTTTGTATTACGCCGTCCAAGAACCATTTGTCCATCAATTTTGAAAATGAATAGTGATGTTTTCCTTTTTTCAGCAAAATTGCAACATTTCCCAGTAATTAAATTGCTGAAAATATCCCCCATTCTTTTCCCGCCGGCGGAATGAACGCTTTGTGCGAGATGTCACGCTTAACGTAAAGTTTTTGTAGGATGCAGAAAAGTGGCGCTTATCGGCCATATACTGCTGGGGAAAAAAATCCTGCCCGCGGGTCTGCGGCTGAGAAAGGGTTAAGTAGCAGAATTTGGCAGTCCGCAGAGAAATCCTTTAATGGGGTAGTTTGCTCCCGGTCTGTGATTTTTTTCTCTCTTATACCTTTTCAATCATTTTTTTAGTATTTGATCACTTTCATGTAGTTCCTTTGTGTTCGCACCGCACGTCTGGATGCCAAAAATATTTATGTCCCTTTAATTTCTGCAAACTTGCTTAAAAATATAACTTCATAGGTGGAAGGACTCTCTAAGGGTATGCTCACCTCTGACGTACAGTAAGTATAGGATTATTGTACATAAGATGTCACTTTGTTACATGTTATTCTTACACTGTTCCTGAGTTACCTCCTGTATTATACTCCAGAGCTGCACTCACTATTCTGCTGGTGGAGTCACTGTGTACATACATTACATTACTGATCCTGAGTTACCTCCTGTATTATACTCCAGAGCTGCACTCACTATTCTGCTGGTGCAGTCACTGTGTACATACATTACATTACTGACCCTGAGTCACCTCCTGTATTATACTCCAGAGCTGCACTCACTATTCTGCTGGTGCAGTCACTGTATACATACATTACATTACTGACCCTGAGTCACCTCCTGTATTATACTCCAGAGCTGCACTCACTATTCTGCTGGTGCAGTCACTGTGTACATACATTACATTACTGATCCTGAGTTACCTCCTGTATTATATTCCAGAGCTGCACTCACTATTCTGCTGGTGCAGTCACTGTGTACATACATCACATTACTGATCCTGAGTTAACTCCTGTATTATACCCCAGAGCTGCACTCACTATTCTGTTGGTGCAGTCACTGTGTACATACATTACTGATCCTGAGTTACCTTCTGCATTATACTCCAGAGCTGCACTCACTATTCTGCTGGTGCAGTCACTGTGTACATACATTACTGATCCTGAGTTACCTTCTGCATTATACTCCAGAGCTGCACTCACTATTCTGCTGGTGCAGTCACTGTGTACATACATTACTGATCCTGAGTTACATCCAGTATTATACTCCGGAGCTGAACTCACTATTGTTGCAGTCACTGTGTACATACATTACATTACTGATCCTGAGTTACCTCCTGTATTATACTCCAGAGCTGCACTCACTATTCTGCTGGTGCAGTCACTGTGTACATACATTACATTACAGATACTGAGTTACATCTTGTATTATACTCCAGAGCTGCACTCACTATTCTGCTGGTGCAGTCACAATGTTTGTATGTAGAGATAGTGTGTTTTGTAAGCAGCCATGTAATATGTGATGATGACTGTGGCTTTCTAGTATTTAAATCACAGAAACTGCATTTCATTGGGCGGCTGAGTAGCTAACTGCTGTGCAATGTGAATATGAGCGTAACATCCGGCCACAGAGATGAGGCCGCACGGTGAGGATCCCACATATCTGATGGGGTGATAATTGCGTTGCTGCTTTTGTATAGTTTATATATTGTGTGTAGTGTCATCACTCACATTAAGAAGAAATTTCCAAACTTTATTTATAGAAGAATCGACACATAAGATACAATGTCCAGCAGATGTGTGTGCACATTGTATAATGGAGCAATTAGCCACAGTGTATCAGAGATGGTGGAAGGACGAGGCTGCCGGAGTGAGGAGACGTCATGGATGATCCAGTCTACACAATGCATAATGAATGGCTGAGGTCAGAGGAGGACCCATGCAAGGTCACATAGGTTTGGGCCATAGCATACGTTGTTTAATGTTTCATATTAGTTTTGGCTCCTATAGGCTTTATACACTTTTCTTCGTCTCTCTGATCATCCAGTATATTCTAATCCAGCAGCGATCAGGTCCTGTCAATGTCAACTTTAATGTGATGTCTTATGAGGAAACCTCTCCTCTAATATCAGTCACACGGCCGATCAACTGAGCGACACAGGTGTCTCCGGATGGAAACATTGTCAGGGATCATATTAAGATATGTCCACAAGCGGCAAAAACTCCACAGCGCATCATAAAGATTTGCCTCTGAAGCTTTACCGGTGGACCCCCCCCCCCCCCCCAAAAAAAAAAGTGTAGCTGTGAATCCAGCTCTGGGGTGAGAGAAAACACTTTTCACTTTATACGTCTCTCTCAGGAGAAAGAAGCAGCAGTAGCATGGAGGACATTATACAGCAGCATGGATGACATTATACAGCAGCATGGAGAACATTATATAGCAGCATGGAGGACATTATACAGCAGCATGGAGGACATTATACAGCAGCATGGAGGACATTATACAGCTGGACTGAGCAGCGTAGCTGTGAGTCCAGCTCTGTGGTGAGAGAAAACACTTTACTTTTCTCTTTATATATCTTTCTCTGGAGAAAGAAGAAGGAGCAGCAGCATAGAGGACATTACACAGCAGGACCGAGCAGTGTAGCTGTGAATCCAGCTCCATGATGAGAGAAATCACTTTACTCTCTGTCTCTCTCTGCAGAAAGAAGTTGCAGCAGCATGGAGGACATTAAACAGCAGGACCGAGCAGTGGAGCTGTGAATCCAGCTGCGTGATGAGAGAAAGCACTTTACTCTCCATGTCTCTCTATGGAAAAAGATGCAGCAGCATGGAGGACATTATACAGCAGGACCGAGCAGTGTAGCTGTAAATCCAGCTCTGTGATGAGAGAAAGCACTTTACTCTTCTCCCTACATCTCTCTCTAGAGGAAGAAGCAGCAGTAGCATGGAGGACATTATACAGCAGGACTGAGCAGTGTAGCTGTGAATCCAGCTCTGTGATGACAGAAATCACTTTACTCTCTATGTCTCTCTCTGCAGAAAGAAGTAGCAGCAGCATGGAGGACATTAAACAGCAGGACCGAGCAGTGGAGCTGTGAATCCAGCTGTGTGATGAGAGAAAGCACTTTACTCTCCATGTCTCTCTCTGGAAAAAGATGCAGCAGCATGGAGGACATTATACAGCAGGACTGAGCAGTGTAGCTGTGAATCCAGCTCTGTGATGAGAGAAAACACTTTATACTTTTCTCTACATGTCTCTCTCCGGAGAAAGAAGCAGCAGTAGCATGGAGGACATTATACAGCAGGACTGAGCAGTGTAGCTGTGAATCTAGCTAAGTGATGAGAGAAAACACTTTACTCCTCTCTTTGTCTCTCACCGGAGAAAGAAGCAGCAGCATGGAGAACATTATACAGCAGAATTGAGCAGTGTAGCTATGAATCCAGCTCTGTGATAAGAGAAAACACTTCACTCTTCTCCCTACATGTCTCTCTCTAGAGAAAGAAGCAGCAGCATGGAGGACATTATACAGCAGCACTGGGCAGCGTAGCTGGGAATCCAGCGATGGGCTGAGAGAAAGCACTTTATACTTTTCTCTACATGTCTCTCTCTGGAGAAAATAGCAGCAGCACTGTACTGAGCAGTGTGGCTGTGATTACAGCTTTGGGGTGAGATAATATTTAACTGGCCAAAAGCAGCAGCAGCATGGAGGACATTATACAAGAGTACTGAGCAGTGTAGCTGTGAATCCAGCTCTGTGATGAGAGAAAGCACTTTACTCTCCATGTCTCTCTGGAGAAAGAAGCAGCAGCAGCAGCAGCATGGAGGACATTATACAGACTGAGCAGTGTAACTGTGAATCCAGCTCAGTGATGAGAGAACACACTTTACTCTGTTCTTTATGTCTCTCTCTGGAGAAAGAAGCCACAGCAGCATGGAGGACATTATATCGGAGTACTGAAAAGTGTAGCTGTGATTACAGCTTTGGGGTGAGATTATGTTTAACTGGCAAAAAGCAGCAGCAGTATGGAGGACATTATACAGTAGGACCGGGCAGTGTAGGTGTGAATCCAGCTCTATGATGAGAGAAAACACATCACTTTGTGTCTCTCTGGAGAAAGAAGCAGCTTTCTCTGATAAGATATATTAGAGAGTGTTTCTTTGACCTAAGCTTGCACTGTTGATTTATCTTGCTGACCATTATGGCCAAAGCTCCATCTCTACTCGTGGGGTCGACCTTGATTTGCAGCATTTTTACAACTCACACATTATTATAGGCTCCCTAGGGGGAAAAAAAAGTCATCTATAAACTGTTGCAATTTGATTCCAATTTTTCCCAATTTGCATGTAACTTTTTTTTTATTGGAAATCATTGAGGTCACTCGGATGCCAACTTGGAGATGACCTTGTGTCACCTCGGAGCCTGAGTGTTGATCAATGAGGTAATTATTAGGACTATTGACAAAGTTAGAAAAAAAAACAAAACACAACAATTAACTAGTGAATTTATACGATCACTATAGAGCAAATATTACTGTAGCGCGTAGCCCCATGCTTTGCCCGCTGCGGTGCGGGTACGTATCCCACCGTCCTGTGAATTATTGCTACTGGACTCAGATTCTGCAGTTTTGTACTAAACCTGACAAGTTCCTGAGCCTCCAGCTTTGCCAGCGTTTCCTCATTTTTGCCAACTGAATTGCAAGCGAACAGCTTGTATCTCTATGAAAACCAATGGACGGAACAAATTGCATTAAATTATGTAAAAATTGCACTGAGGAGGACTATCAAACACCCGGGAAGACAGCGAGGTGCATCCCGACAAATACAAGGCGGTGGAGACAGGGAAGCCGATTTTTAAGGTGACGACACCTTGGGTAGACATTTTTCAGGGGTCGGGGACCTGCTCCGGGTATTTTGCTGGAAGTGCCAGGATCATGTCTATGTAATGATGCAGAATGAAGAGTTACCCAACCACACAGATGGGTAAATGTAAATGGAGAGGGTGCCAAGTGCAGTCCATTTGTACCGTCTGCTTGTATCCCAGGCACTTGCCAAAAATAATGACATCGACACCGTATAGCTGAGGCTATGCATGTATTTATTATGACCCTCTGTGCAAAAGTTGTCAATTGGTCTAGGAATGTTTTTATATCACTGAGCAGAGTTATTGTAGATTTGTGCCATGCACGTGACAATCAGGGTTTACCTAGATGATAAAACACACAGGGGTCACGATACAATGGAGGTCCCTGCTGATATGGAGAGGGTGAGAGGATACCCCCTGTACTCACCTCAAACTGACTCCTGAGCTCCCTAGCGTCCCTATACAGGTTCTTGCAACGTGTTGCCGAGCTGGATACCTTATTCCCTCAGCCGGCCCTTCACTGACCCTGGCTAGTGAGTAGGCTGATGAAATGACTAGACTCGACACTATTCCCTCAGCCGGCCCTTCACTGACCCTGGCTAGTGAGTAGGCTGATGAAATGACTAGACTCACCACTATTCCCTCAGCCGGCCCTTCACTGACCCTGGCTAGTGAGTAGGCTGATGAAATGACTAGACTCGCCACTATTCCCTCAGCCGGCCCTTCACTGACCCTGGCTAGTGAGTAGGCTGACGAGATCACTAGACTCGCCACTATTCCCTCAGCCGGCCCTTCACTGACCCTGGCTAGTGAGCAGGCTGATGAAATGACTAGACTCGCCACTATTCCCTCAGCCGGCCCTTCACTGACCCTGGCTAGTGAGCAGGCTGATGAAATGACTAGACTCGCCACTATTCCCTCAGCTGGCCCTTCACTGACCCTGGCTAGTGAGTAGGCTGATGAAATGACTAGACTCGCCACTACAATACAGAAACACACGGGAAGGAATACAAACAGGGGATATAGACATGCAAAGGAAAAACACTCTAGGCAGCTTAAGTGCAGCAAACACCACTGCTGCACACAACACAATACAGATTTTTTCAACCTGTCGCTGAGCTGGATACCTTATTCCCTCAGCCGACCCTCCACTGACCCTGGCTAGTGAGTAGGAAGACAAGATCACTAGACTTGCCACTACAATACAGAAACACAAGGGAAGGAATACAAATAGGGGAAATAGACATGCAAGGAAAAACACTCCAGGCGGCTTCAGTGCAGCAAATACTACTGCTGCACACAACACAATACAGATTATTTCAACCTGTCGCCGAGCTGGATACCTTATTCCCTCAGCCGGCCCTCCACTCACCCTGGCTAGTGAGCAGGCCGACGAGTTCACTAGACTTGCCACTACAATACAGAAACATGAGGGTAGGAATATCTGTGTGCGTGCCTCTGCATAAGTGCCTCATAAGTGGCAGAAATATACCAGAACAGATATGTAATATGAACTCACTGCCGCCCGACCACCGTGCGGAGCTGCCGCCCGACCACCGTGCGGAGCTGCCGCCCGACCACCGTGCGGAGCTGCCGCCCGTCCACCGTGCGGAGCTGCCGCCCGACCACCGTGCGGAGCTGCCGCCCGACCACCGTGCGGAGCTGCCGCCCGACCACCGTGCGGAGCTGCCGCCCGACCACCGTGCGGAGGTGCCGCCCAATCTACACCCCACCTACTGTCTCCTCCCCATAATCCTATAGAATGTAAGCCCGCAAGGGCAGGGCCCTCTTCCCTCTGTACTAGTCTGTCTACTGTAACTTGTATATGTATTTTGTATGTAACCCCCTTCTCATGTACAGCACCATGAAACTACTGGTGCTCTATAAATAAATAATAATAATAATAATAATAATAATAATAATACAAACAGGGTAAATAGACATGCAAAGGCAAAACACTCCAGGCAGCTTCAGTGCAGCAAACACCACTGTGCACACCACACAACACAATACAGATTATTTCAACCTGTCGCTGATACCTTATTCCCTCAGCCGACCCTCCACTGACCCTGGCTAGTGAGTAGGAAGACAAGATCACTAGACTCGCCACTACAATATAGAAACCCAAAGGAAGAAATACAAACAGGGGAAATAGACATGCAAAGGCAAATACACTCCAGGCAGCTTCAGTGCAGCAAACACCACTGTGCACACCACACAATACATATTATTTCTACCTGTCGCCGAGCTGGATACCTTATTCCCTCAGCCGGCCCTCAACTGACCCTGGCTAGTGAGAGAGGGGAGCCAGCACAATCTGAAAATGGTATGCATCATATAAAAAGTGCAAATTCACAGATTTATTCCAACTGTACTGTAATATAAATGAGATTTTTAGCAAATAATTGATCAATTCTTTGAGCCACCCCTGCCAACGTCACGGCAAATCTCAATAGGGGGGTCCTACTCTATATTCTGTATTTCATGTGCCATGCGGCCTCCTAGATAAAGTTAAAAGCAGAACCATAATGGAGCACACATACAGTTAGGTCCAGAAATATTTGGACAGTGACACAAGTTTTGTTATTTTAGCTGTTTACAAAAACATGTTCAGAAATACAATTCTATATATAATATGGGCTGAAAGTGCACACTCCCAGCTGCAATATGAGAGTTTTCACATCCAAATCGGAGAAAGGGTTTAGGAATCATAGCTCTGTAATGCATAGCCTCCTCTTTTTCAAGGGACCAAAAGTAATTGGACAAGGGACTCTAAGGGCTGCAATTAACTCTGAAGGCGTCTCCCTCGTTAACCTGTAATCAATGAAGTAGTTAAAAGGTCTGGGGTTGATTACAGGTGTGTGGTTTTGCATTTGGAAGCTGTTGCTGTGACCAGACAACATGCAGTCTAAGGAACTCTCAATTGAGGTGAAGCAGAACATCCTGAGGCTGAAAAAAAGAAAAAATCCATCAGAGAGATAGCAGACATGCTTGGAGTAGCAAAATCAACAGTCGGGTACATTCTGAGAAAAAAGGAATTGACTGGTGAGCTTGGGAACTCAAAAAGGCCTGGGCGTCCACGGATGACAACAGTGGTGGATGATCGCCGCATACTTTCTTTGGTGAAGAAGAACCCGTTCACAACATCAACTGAAGTCCAGAACACTCTCAGTGAAGTAGGTGTATCTGTCTCTAAGTCACCAGTAAAGAGAAGACTCCATGAAAGTAAATACAAAGGGTTCACATCTAGATGCAAACCATTCATCAATTCCAAAATAGACAGGCCAGAGTTACATTTGCTGAAAAACACCTCATGAAGCCAGCTCAGTTCTGGAAAAGTATTCTATGGACAGATGAGACCAAGATCAACCTGTACCAGAATGATGGGAAGAAAAAAGTTTGGAGAAGAAAGGGAACGGCACATGATCCAAGGCACACCACATCCTCTGTAAAACATGGTGGAGGCCACGTGATGGCATGGGCATGCATGGCTTTCAATGGCACTGGGTCACTTGTGTTTATTGATGACATAACAGCAGACAAGAGTAGCCGGGTGAATTCTGAAGTGTACCGGGATATACTTTCAGCCCAGATTCAGCCAAATGCCGCAAAGTTGATCGGACGGCGCTTCATAGTACAGATGGACAATGACCCCAAGCATACAGCCAAAGCTACCCAGGAGTTCATGAGTGCAAGAAAGTGGAACATTCTGCAATGGCCAAGTCAATCACCAGATCTTAACCCAATTGAGCATGCATTTCACTTGCTCAAATCCAGACTTAAGACGGAAAGACCCACAAACAAGCAAGACCTGAAGGCTGCGGCTGTAAAGGCCTGGCAAAGCATTAAGAAGGAGGAAACCCAGCGTTTGGTGATGTCCATGGGTTCCAGACTTAAGGCGGTGATTGCCTCCAAAGGATTCGCAACAAAATATTGAAAATAAAAATATTTTGTTTGGGTTTGGTTTATTTGTCCAATTACTTTTGACCTCCTAAAATGTGGAGTGTTTGTAAAGAAATGTGACAATTCCTACAATTTCTATCAGATATTTTTGTTCAAACCTTCAAATTAATCGTTACAATCTGCACTTGAATTCTGTTGTAGAGGTTTCATTTCAAATCCAATGTGGTGGCATGCAGAGCCCAACTCGCCAAAATTGTGTCACTGTCCAAATATTTCTGGACCTAACTGTACCTGTAACCTGTATATAACCGCTTCCATGTTGCAAAAGAGGCAATTGTGGATAGAGACCAGCCCAGGTCGCAGCATGTGGAGCAAGCTCTACACATACCAGGACTATATCAGAACTGACCCTCCCAGTGCCAAACAGCAACCATTGATAAAGGCGGACCAGATCCAAGTATGGTGCTTAATTAGCAATGCCTGTGGAAAGGGGTGAGGTAACTGAATGTGAACAGCTACCAACAGGAGGAATATATTGCAAACCAAGATCAGGCGTGCATAGCATGGTGGTGACCAGCCACCAGACATTTGTAGCATAACCATACCATGCACGCCTGATTTTTGTTTTGCAATGTATTCCTCCTGTTGGTGGCTGTTCACATTCAGTTGCCTCACCCTTTCCACAGGCAATGCTAATTAAGCACCATACTTGGATCTGGTCCGCCTTTATCAATGGTTGCTGTTTGGCACTGGGAGGATCAGTTCTGATATAGTCCTGGTATGGTGCAGAGCTTGCTCCACATGCTGGGACCTGGGCTGGTCTCTATCCACAAGTGCCTTTTTTGCAACATGGAAGCGGCTATATACAGGTTACAGGTATGTGTGCTCCATTATGGTTCTGCTTTTAACTTTATCTAGGAGGCCGCATGGCACATGAAATACAGAATATAGAGTAGGACCCCCCTATTGAGATTTGCCGTGACGTTGGCAGGGGTGGCTCAAAAAATTGATCAATTATTTGCTAAAAATCTCATTTTTTTTATTATAGTACAGTTGGAATAAATCTGTGAATTTTCACTTTTATATGATGCATGCCAATTTCAGATCGTGCTGGCTCCTTTTCCTTGGCTAGTGAGCAGGCTGATGAGATCACTAGACTCGCCACTACAATACAGAAACACAAGGGAAGGAATACAAACAGGGGAAATAGTCATGCAAGGAAAAGACTCAAGGTGGCTTCAGTGCAGCAAACACCGCTGCTGCACACAACACGACAAACTTTTACATTGTGAGACGAATAACCCTACATTCACATGGAATAAAAATTTACAGAAAAGACTGGTAAAAGTTGCAATATAGCGTGCATATGTCAATCACACTTGCAGTTAAGCACTTCTTCCTTAACTACTTTTGGACTCCCCATGGAATATAAACATCTATGTTAGTCCACACATTATTCAGCAGTACAGTGGAAGCAATTTGCAAAGATTGTGCTGTTGTGGTGGTGGAAAGCCAAATGTCAGCTACAGCCTGACTCCACACAGAGAAGACTAGCATGGCTCTACTTGATGGTACTATACACAAATTGGATCGGAGCTTGTGTATACAGATTAGGAAGCACTGACTCTGCTTACTTCGCCGCACCCAGAAGTCATTTGATCAATGATTGTAGGGAAGGAGCAGGAGCTGTTGGGTCCCAAGAGACCTGAGGCTCCACTGTAACTGGTGAAATCAGCAGTGAAAGGGGAAATCAACAAAAAAAAAATGTTAATAGGCCCTTTAAAATCCTTTTGGGGGTACAGTTAAAGTTAAGCTGATATTTTATATGGTCATAAATCAACTAAGAGGAGGTCAGGAAAAGGCAGATGAGGGAGTTACAGATTCCACATCAGATCGACTTCACTAACAGATTCTCAGTGAACTCATTCTGCAGCCAAAAATGTAAAGGGAAACAGAAACGTAATTGCAAAAAATATACTTTTAGTACAAAAATGTATGCATTAAAGTAAAAAAAAAAAAGAAAATAGATAAATAAATTGTCCCTGACGATGTCATGAGGGTACCACGATGGAGAGTGGTCCCTCCTATTTCTGGTGTCAGGAGATCACAGTGCAGGCCTTCGTACACACTTGCGCAGGTTAAGGCTATGTGCGCACAGTGCGTTTTTCGCGGCGTTTTTGCGCGTTTTTCGGGTGCGTTTTTGGCCTCAAAACTGCAGGACTTTGCTTCCCCAGCAAAGGCTATGAGTTTTCATTTTTGCTGTCCGCACACATCTGTTTTTTTTACCTGCGTTTTTGAGTTAAAAAAAAAAAATGGACATGTCAGTTCTTTCCTGCGTTTTTCTGCGTTTTCCCCCCATGCAATGCATTGGAAAAACGCAGCAAAACGCAGAGATCAAAAACCAAATCGCGGCAAAAACGCATGCGTTTTTTTATGCGTTTTTTCGACACAGGTGCATTTTTGTGCATTTTTAGCGGCCAAAAACGCACAAAAACGCAGCGTCAAAAAGACGCAGTGTGAGAACCTAGCCTAATACTGCTGGCAGTGCAGATTCTCCTTTTTCCAGTGCTGCTAGGGTTAGGTAGATCCTCTGGTCTCCTAATCTCTGAATGAAAGCAATAGCCAGCTGTTATCTATTGCTAATTAGCTCTGCTATAAAGAATTCCCTTTTAGCTCAGGTAATTGCTGGTGATAGTTTTTGGTTAGCTTGCCTTTAAGCTGGGTTTACACACTGCAACATCGCAAAGGACATCGCTGTAACGTCACCGGTTTTGTGACGTAACAGCGACCTCCCTAAGTCTCTGCTAAGTCGCTGGTGAGCAGTCAAACAGGCAAACCTGGCCAACAACTCAACAGCGATCCGGACCTGCAGAGCGACCTAGCTGGCTGTTGGGGACGTTGATAAGCAGCCTTTTGAAAGGGAAGTTGCTAACAAAGTCGCTGCAAAGTCTTCACACACTGAAACTTCATGCTGCACAGCGGGAAACAAAGGACCTAGGAATGGTCCTGAACGATTTGTAACGATTACAACTTCACAGCAGGGGCCGGGTCGCTGATAGGTTTCACACACTGCAACATCGCAAACAACATCGCTATTGCGTCACAAAACCGGTGACGTTACAGCGATGTCGTTTGAGATGTTGCAGTGTGTAAACCCAGCTTAAAGAGAACCTGTGAGCTGTGGACAAGAAATACTTTCAGAAAACTTGTGCTGTGTGAAAGCTGGGTTGAGTTTTTTCCTTCCTTACGCTAAAGCGATGTCGTCGGGGTCATGGAATTTGTGACGCACATCCGGCCGCTTTAGCGATGTCGTTGCATGTGACACCTATGTGCGATTGAAAATCGTTGCAAACACGTGCAAAATCGCTAATCGTTGACACGCCATTATCGTTGTTGCTGCAGGTACGATGTTGTTCGTTATTCCTGCGGCAGCACACATCGCTATGTGTGACACCGCAGGAGCGAGGAACCTCCCATTACCTGCGGCCGCCGGCAATGAGGAAGGAAGGAGGTTGGCGAGATGTTCCGGCCGCTCATCTCCGCCCCTCCGCTTCGATTGGGTGGCCGCTTAGTGATGTTGCTGTGACGCCGAACGAACCGCCCCCATAGAAAGGAGGTCGTTCGCCGGTCACAGCGACGTCGCTAGGCACGTAAGTATGTGTGACGGGTCCGCACGACTTTGTGCGCCACGGGCAGCGATTTTGCCGTGACGTACAAACGATGGGGGCGGGTACGCACGCTAGCGATCTCGCTAGCGAGATCGCAGCGTGTAAAGCGGCCTTTAGTCCTTTTTGGATTTTCCCCCTCTGTTCTGCTCCTCATTACCTTTTGTTGTTTGGAGGGCTTTGTTTGATTGCTGTGTAGTTTACCCTTCTCTGTCTGTCTAATCCTCTCTGTGTCTTTAACCTAGAGGTGGACTAGTGTTCCTGCTATCCTGCTCACTATACAGGGCCCAAGTCCAGACAAAGACAGGGTTAGGCATGTGATCGGCGACGGGGTGAAAGAACCCATATAGGGACGTTAGGGAGTGCAGAGATCAGCGTCAGGTGAGTTTTGGAGGTGACCCTGCTCCCCTTTCCCTAGTGCCAGTGCCCACCGTTGAATCGTGTACCTTGTGTGTTGCGGTGTTCGTTGGGGGGTTCCCGTGTACGTGGCAGAACCCCGGTAGTCACTGCCTGACACCATATCCTTAAAGTAAACAATCAACACCTGAGATTTTGCAGAGGAGCAGCTAGAATGTATCCGCCATAGCATGGGCATATTTTTGGATACGGTACACGGGGTGACGCGTCCCTTTAAATTCGTCAGACGCAGATACTTTACATCCCACTCAGTTCTTAGTTTTCAGGATCCTGTGAACTATTTTGACAACTTTAAATAGTGAGCTTCATATTTCCGCACATCTGAAAGCGCACATCAAAACACGGTGTTCTCAGGAGCAGGCAGCGATCTGGGGGGTGTAATTGTCTCGCTGCGTGCGTGCCACAAGAAAGCGTAAAAAGAAACACAAGACAGAGAATTACGTGTTATTCCTAAATACGTCGCGGTCACGGCAGGCATCCCGGTATATACCGACAGCGACGGGCTGGGTGTGACGTCATGTGTGGCTGGGTAAAGAGACAACGGGATCCACATCTACAGCAGAGTCATCGGGGGGTGGAAAAAAACTAAAAATAATCTATTTTTTTAAAAGGTCATTAACAAATAAACCATGTGGAGAAAAGTATTGGGACAAGTCTTAATTTCAGGTTTTTAATGCAGTCCCATTGGCACAGGTGTATAGCCTTCACCCCCTCGACATGCCGCCTGCCATTACCAGCATGACAGATCAGCGGTGGTGCAGAGCTCACTGATATCAGCGCCTCCTGTGATAGGAGACACCGGGGGGTAACAAGTGCGTTCATCACATTTCTTCCTCCTGAATCTTCAATGTCACCTGTGATTATTGAGAAGTGGAAGGAATCGCAGCAACTCAGCCACAAAGTGGAGACCCCGTAATGTTACAGAGTGGGGGGCCGAGTGCTGAAGAGCAGAGGACAGAAAAGTCTCCACCGCTCTGCTGACCCCATAACTGCAGAGTCCAGACCTCCTCTGATAACATCAGCACAAACAATGCGCATGCCGGGTGCTTCATGACCGAGCAGCTGCAGCCGTATATCGCCAAGCACAATGCTGAGCCGTACATCACCAAGCACAATGCTGAGCCATACATCACCAAGCACAATGCTGTGCCGTACATCACCAAGCACAATGCCGAGCCGTACATCACCAAGCACAATGCTGAGCCATACATCACCAAGCACAATGCTGTGCCGTACATCACCAAGCACAATGCTGAGCCGTACATCACCAAGCACAATGCTGAGCCATACATCACCAAGCACAATGCTGAGCCGTACATCACCAAGCACAATGCTGAGCCATACATCACCAAGCACAATGCTGAGCCATACATCACCAAACACAATGCTGAGCCTTACATCACCAAGCACAATGCCGAGCCGTACATCACCAAGCACAATGCCGAGCCGTACATCACCAAGCACAATGCCGAGCCGTACATCACCAAGCACAATGCCGAGCCGTACATCACCAAGCACAATGCTGAGCCATACATCACCAAGCACAATGCTGTGCCGTACATTACCAAGCACAATGCTGAGCCGTACATCACCAAGCACAATGCTGAGCCGTACATCACCAAGCACAATGCTGTGCCGTACATCACCAAGCACAATGCTGAGCCGTACATCACCAAGCACAATGCTGAGCCGTACATCACCAAGCACAATGCTGCGCCATACATCACCAAGCACAATGCTGTGCCGTACATCACCAAGCACAATGCTGAGCCGTACATCACCAAGCACAATGCTGAGCCGTACATCACCAAGCACAATGCCGAGCCGTACATCACCAAGCACAATGCTGAGCCATACATTACCAAGCACAATGCCGAGCCGTACATCACCAAGCACAATGCCGAGCCATACATCACCAAGCACAATGCTGAGCCGTACATCACCAAGCACAATGCTGAGCCATACATCACCAAACACAATGCTGAGCCAAACATCACCAAGCACAAAGCCGAGCCGTACATCACCAAGCACAATGCTGAGCCATACATCACCAAGCACAATGCTGAGCCATACATCACCAAGCACAATGCCGAGCCATACATCACCAAGTACAATGCCGAGCCATACATCACCAAGCACAATTCTGAGCCATACATCACCAAGCACAATGCTGAGCCATACATCACCAAGCACAATGCTAAGCCACACATCACCAAGCACAATGCCGAGCCATACCATACATCACCAAGCACAATGCCGAGCCGTACATCACCAAACACAATGCTAAGCCATACATCACCAAGCACAATGCTGAGCCGTACATCACCAAGCACAATGCTGAGCCGTACATCACCAAGCACAATGCTGAGCCGTACATCACCAAGCACAATGCTGAGCCATACATCACCAAGCACAATGCCGAGCCGTACATCACCAAGCACAATGCCGAGCCGCACATCACCAAGCACAATGCTGAGCCGTACATCACCAAGCACAATGCCGAGCCGTACATCACCAAGCACAATGCTGAGCCGTACATCACCAAGCACAATGCCGAGCCGCACAATGCCGAGCCGTACATCACCAAGCACAATGCCGAGCCGTACATCACCAAGCACAATGCCGAGCCGTACATCACCAAGCACAATGCCGAGCCGTACATCACCAAGCACAATGCCGAGCCGTACATCACCAAGCACAATGCCGAGCCGTACATCACCAAGCACAATGCCGAGCCGTACATCACCAAGCACAATGCCGAGCCGTACATCACCAAGCACAATGCCGAGCCGTACATCACCAAGCACAATGCCGAGCCGTACATCACCAAGCACAATGCTGAGCCCTACATCACCAAGCACAATGCTGAGCCGTACATCACCAAGCACAATGCTGAGCCGTACATCACCAAGCACAATGCTGAGCCATACATCACCAAGCACAATGCTGAGCCGTACATCACCAAGCACAATGCCGAGCCATACATCATGAGCACAATGCCGAGCCATACATCATGAGCACAATGCCGAGCCATATATCACCAAGCACAATGCTGAGCCATACATCACCAAGCACAATGCTGAGCCGTACATCACCAAGCACAATGCCGAGCCGTACATCACCAAGCACAATGCTGAGCCGTACATCACCAAGCACAATGCCGAGCCGTACATCACCAAGCACAATGCTGAGCCGTACATCACCAAGTACAATGCTGAGCCGTACATCACCAAGCACAATGCTGAGCCGTACATCACCAAGCACAATGCCGAGCCATACATCATGAGCACAATGCCGAGCCATACATCATGAGCACAATGCCGAGCCATATATCACCAAGCACAATGCCGAGCCGTACATCACCAAGCACAATGCCGAGCCGTACATCACCAAGCACAATGCCGAGCCGTACATCACCAAGCACAATGCTGAGCCGTACATTACCAAGCACAATGCCGAGCCGTACATCACCAAGCACAATGCCGAGCCGTACATCACCAAGCACAATGCCGAGCCGTACATCACCAAGCACAATGCTGAGCCGTACATCACCAAGCACAATGCTGAGCCATACATCACCAAGCACAATGCTGAGCCGTACATCACCAAGCACAATGCCGAGCCATACATCATGAGCACAATGCCGAGCCATACATCATGAGCACAATGCCGAGCCATATATCACCAAGCACAATGCTGAGCCGTACATCTCCAAGCACAATGCTGAGCCGTACATCACCAAGCACAATGCCGAGCCATACATCACCAAGCACAATGCTGAGCCGTACATCTCCAAGCACAATGCTGAGCCGTACATCTCCAAGCACAATGCCGAGCCATACATCACCAAGCACAATGCTGAGCCGTACATCTCCAAGCACAATGCTGAGCCGTACATCACCAAGCACAATGCCGAGCCGTACATCACCAAGCACAATGCTGAGCCGTACATCACCAAGCACAATGCCGAGCCGTACATCACCAAGCACAATGCTGAGCCGTACATCACCAAGTACAATGCTGAGCCGTACATCACCAAGCACAATGCTGAGCCGTACATCACCAAGCACAATGCCGAGCCATACATCATGAGCACAATGCCGAGCCATACATCATGAGCACAATGCCGAGCCATATATCACCAAGCACAATGCCGAGCCGTACATCACCAAGCACAATGCCGAGCCGTACATCACCAAGCACAATGCCGAGCCGTATATCACCAAGCACAATGCTGAGCCATACATCACCAAGCACAATGCCGAGCCGTACATCACCAAGCACAATGCCGAGCCGTACATCACCAAGCACAATGCTGAGCCGTACATCACCAAGCACAATTCCGAGCCGTACATCACCAAGCACAATGCCGAGCCGTACATCACCAAGCACAATGCCGAGCCGTACATCACCAAGCACAATGCTGAGCCGTACATCTCCAAGCACAATGCTGAGCCATACATCACCAAGCACAATGCTGAGCCGTACATCACCAAGCACAATGCTGAGCCGTACATTACCAAGCACAATGCCGAGCCGTACATCACCAAGCACAATGCCGAGCCGTACATCACCAAGCACAATACTGAGCCGTACATCACCAAGCACAATGCCGAGCCATACATCACCAAGCACAATGCTGAGCCATAAGTGGCGCCCCTGAGGCTTCCGTCGCCACAGGTCATTGCACCCCATCTGCGGTGTGATGCCCCATTCTGGGAGAGGAAGAGGGTGAACTCCGGTTTCCTGGTAAATTCACACTACACCCATTGCTAGGGACACACAGGACCAGGGAAAGTGGCAGACAACCCTCCCATGCTGCATGCTGAGAGGGGCTGTAAGACCCATCCCTGCTCCCATAGGGTGGTAGCTTAGCAACTGGGGAGGTGGGAGGAGCCACCAGAGAGCAGACAGAGACAGGAAGGTGAAGTTTAGTCAGTTCGCTCAGGGAGTGGGAGAGTGAGGAGTGAGCATGTAGGACGAGAAGAGAAGAAGGAGTCGCAGGGCCACGGGTAGTCCTGTAGGTGCCACGAGCAGTCCTTGTTGGGTACCGCTGCCGAGGGCCCAGAGGCGCTACGGGTAGCTGCAGGCTGCGGTGGCCCGTTCCACAGTGACATCGGTGGAGCGACTAGCTGCGACAGGGGGACGGTCCCTAGACACTGAAGGAGTGAAAAGACAGTCTCCAGACAGTAAAAACCGAGGCCCAGGGAATTGCAAGCTCCCAGGGCCAGAACCCAGAGCAGATCTTCAGAAAAGGGGTAATCAGCCGACAGGTGACCCCCCAGCCTGGAGGCTGTAATGGAGGCCAAGCCAAGTCCATCTACCTAAGGCAAGGCTAGTGAAGTCAGCAGAAAAAGGGACACTAAAGAGAGGAAACCGGATTTCACGCTCGGAACCATCCAGATACGGCGGAGGTCCCTGACGGTGGTCCCAGCAGTCTGAGGGTCCTTGCAAGTGTGACCGAAACTGTGAGTAAAAGAACTGGAACTGCACCTTTGGACTCGTCTCTGTTATTCCACCTGCATAGACACTTACAAGCACCAACTGTGCCCCGGGCATTGCTCCACCTGTGGGGAGCAGTACCACCATAGCTGCCATATCATCCCCCGGAGGCCTCATACAGCAGCGGCGGCTTATTAGCCGCATACCACAGGTGGCGTCACGAACACAACCATTAACAAGCAAGCCACATATTCTACTGACACCCACCGGGGCCACGGAGCCGGGCCCAGCCACCACTGACTACCACCGGACTAGTCCGGCCCGGCACCGGGTGTCCCATAGCCCTGGGGTGGGCGAGTCACATACATTACCAAGCACAATGCCGAGCCGTACATCACCAAGCACAATGCCGAGCCGTACATCACCAAGCACAATGCTGAGCCGTACATCACCAAGCACAATGCTGAGCCATACATCACCAAACACAATGCTGAGCCAAACATCACCAAGCACAAAGCCGAGCCGTACATCACCAAGCACAATGCTGAGCCATACATCACCAAGCACAATGCTGAGCCATACATCACCAAGCACAATGCCGAGCCATACATCACCAAGTACAATGCCGAGCCATACATCACCAAGCACAATTCTGAGCCATACATCACCAAGCACAATGCTGAGCCGTACATCACCAAGCACAATGCCGAGCCGTACATCACCAAGCACAATGCCGAGCCGTACATCACCAAGCACAATGCTGAGCCCTACATCACCAAGCACAATGCTGAGCCGTACATCACCAAGCACAATGCTGAGCCGTACATCACCAAGCACAATGCTGAGCCGTACATCACCAAGCACAATGCTGAGCCGTACATCACCAAGCACAATGCCGATCCATACATCACCAAGCACAATGCCGAGCCGTACATCACCAAGCACAATGCTGAGCCATACATCACCAAGCACAATGCTGAGCCGTACATCACCAAGCACAATGCCGAGCCATACATCATGAGCACAATGCCGAGCCATACATCATGAGCACAATGCCGAGCCATATATCACCAAGCACAATGCTGAGCCATACATCACCAAGCACAATGCTGAGCCGTACATCTCCAAGCACAATGCTGAGCCGTACATCACCAAGCACAATGCCGAGCCGTACATCACCAAGCACAATGCTGAGCCGTACATCACCAAGTACAATGCTGAGCCGTACATCACCAAGCACAATGCTGAGCCGTACATCACCAAGCACAATGCCGAGCCATACATCATGAGCACAATGCCGAGCCATACATCATGAGCACAATGCCGAGCCATATATCACCAAGCACAATGCCGAGCCGTACATCACCAAGCACAATGCCGAGCCGTACATCACCAAGCACAATGCCGAGCCGTACATCACCAAGCACAATGCCGAGCCGTACATCACCAAGCACAATGCCGAGCCGTACATCACCAAGCACAATGCCGAGCCGTACATCACCAAGCACAATGCCGAGCCGTACATCACCAAGCACAATGCCAAGCCGTACATTACCAAGCACAATGCCGAGCCGTACATCACCAAGCACAATGCCGAGCCGTACATCACCAAGCACAATGCTGAGCCGTACATCACCAAGCACAATGCCGAGCCGTACATCACCAAGCACAATGCCGAGTGTTGGACTGAGTGGTGTAAAACACTCAAAAATGCTCTTCTGAATTAATTGAGAGAAATTTCCACAGATGCCTCCACAATTTTGTAGTAAACATTTACAGAAGAGTAGGAGCTACTACAGCTGAAAGAAGGAACAACACCGTATTAAAGGGATTTCTGGTTTTTCCCGGCTGCAGTTTGTTATAATAAAACAGTGCTTTATGCTTTACTCCCCCTCCTCAGGTCCAGTGCTGAGCCTCTACCGCTGCTACCGGTGACTTTTATTGTCGGCAGCACTCATGTCACGTTGACGGCAATAACTGCTCGAGTTGACGGCATGAGAGACTCAAACCTACTGATTTCACTGACTGGCTGCAGCGCCATCAATGTGACATCAGAGCTGCAGAGAATAACATTGGGGAGACTCTGTGTTGGACCATGGGTTGGTGAGTGCAGCACAGTTTGTTGGTGTGGGTTTGGTTTTTCTAGACTGAACAACGACTTTACTGCCTATGAATGTAGTATAAGGAGTCAAAAAAGCTCCGGTAGGTGGAATTTGGAAGGGGCACCGGACATTTATCATTGAAACTCGTACATTGGACACTGGCTCATCCCATATATATGGAGAGAACCTGCGTCCCAGCTCTCTCCAGTATATATAGAAAAGCACAAAGGTATAAAAAAAAATGACTGATCCATTCCAAACACCTGTGCACAAATAGTTAATATCAGGAATTATTTTTTTTCTACCCTCTACCCAAAAATAAAGGGTCTACAATTAGTGTTGAGCGGATCCGGACCTGCAAAATCCGGATCCGCGCAGTTTGAGCGTCAGATCCGAGTCCGACCCAGACGCGGGATTCCGGGTGCACGATCCGGATACGTTTTTTTTTTCTCTCTCTCTCTCTCTTCCTCCTCCTCCTCTTCCTCCCCTTCCCCTTCCCCTTCCCCTTCCTCTTCCTCCTCCTCTTCCTCTTCCTCTTCCTCTTCTTCCTCTTCCTCTTCCTCCTCCTCCTCTTCCTTTTCCTCTTCCTTCTCTTCCTTCTCCTCCTCCTACTACTCTTCCTTTTCCTCCTCCTCCTCTTCCTCCTCCTCCTCTTCCTCTTCCACTTCCTCCTCTTCCTCCTCCTCCTCTTCCTCCTCTTCCACTTCCTCCTCTTCCTCTTCCTCCTCTTCCTCCTCCTTTTCTTCCTCTTCCTCCTCCTCTTCCTCCTCCTCTTCCTCTTCTTCCTCCTCCTCTTCCTCGCCGGGGATCCGCCGAGCCCGGATTATTGGCATTCCGCTCAACTCTATCTACAATACATCGCATGTACCCTAGAAGGATCCTACTAAAAAGGGATTAAGGGGAGTTCAGATTTTGATATAATGACAGTATTTTTCGGTTTTATTTTTTTAGAAAATGGGACAGCTACAACACTGATAATAGTAAAGAACCCTGCACCAAGAGGTCCATCACATGACCCGGACCGAGCTTCCATCCTCTCCACAAAAACAATTACATTTCTATTCAATGAGTATAAGCTGAGAGCGTGAACTTGTGGGAAAAAATTGCGAAATAAAATAGAATAGGAAATTCCAGAAGTTTTCAGACCTCATAACCCTAATCTTCCATTTGCATAAACCGTAATTTCCCTTTAAGTAATTATCTAATCATCGTAAAGATTAAGAATCTGAGTTGCGTAATTGCAAAAACCGTCACATAAAACGGGGAATGTTACATCACAGCGATGGAGGAAAGCCGGGTCTTGTCTGTCATCGGGTGCGCGCCGGACAGAGGTCAGACGGGCGGTTTATGATACTGGTATGAAATGCAACATTTATGGGGAATTAAACAACGAGAGACAAAAACACAAAATCTGGAGCTGGAAAAAAAAATTATTTCACAACGTTCCCGGGATGATTATGTTTTGGGACATTGGGGATGAGATAACTCAGATACAACATATCTCTCTATCTATCTATATATATATATTTCACCAGACCGATCCTCTACGCTCCCCTACTAATAATGCTGCCCAGGTCCCAGTGTTTTTTAGCAGCTGGATCGGCATGTGACTGCTGCAGCCAATCACTGACCACAGCAGTGACAACCCGTCAAAATAGTCTCATGACCATATGGACTGAGCAGTATCTGCATAGGCAGCCTATCTACATTCTTGACTACATGTTTCTTGACCCCGGATTGTTCATTGACTTCTCTCTGCCTACTCCCTGTTCTGGTCATTACCTCCTGGCTTCTGACCTTGAACCGTTACCTGACCACGTCTCTGTCCGCGCACTGTTCTTGTCATTACCTCCTGGCTTCTGACCTTGCACTGTTACCTGACAACATCTCTGTCCGCGCACTGTTCTTGTCGTTACCTCCTGGCTTCTGACCTTGGACCATTTCCTGACCACGTCTCTGTCTGCTCTCTGTTCTTGTCATTACCTCCTGGCTTCTAACCTTGGACCGTTTCCTGACCACATCTCTATCTGCTCTCTGTTCTTGTTGTGAGCTCCTGGCTTCTGACCTTGGACTGTTACCTGACCACATCTCTGTCCGCTCTTTGTTCTTCTCGATACCTCCTGGCTTCTGACCTTGGACTGTTTCCTGACCACGTTTCTGTCTGCTCCCTGATTATCTTATTTAATTCTGACCCTCGGCCTGTGACTTGACTGCGTTTCTGCTTACGGTCTGTGTCCTGTCATGTCCTCCTGTTTCCTGACCCCCCAGCTTGCCTGACCACCCTTCTGTCTATACGTTCTGTAAGTAGTGACTAGCATCACACAGCCTAGCTACATTCGTGTTTCAGGCCAGGCGGGCATGTGACTGCTGTAGTGTAAGGAAAGTGGTTCTGATCCAGAAATGTATCATAAAACTGAGACGATGCACCCATTGGTGACCGGTTCTGTCTGAAGATTTATTGGACACAGTGGAAAAGTTTTCATCTCGTAAACAGATTGGGGGAGGGGGGGGGGGCAACAATCTACCTGAAAGCCTGTCCCACGCGTTTCACAAAAAGACAAAAAGTCCTGATTATATGAGTCTGTGTGCGAGGCCCGGATTGACTCGGTTGGAGGGAAAGTATAATTTTCCCATCTTGCTTTGACTGTAGTTAGATTGATAAAAAGTTACGTTTTTTTTTCAAAAATGGCTGAGTCAACAAAAAAAACCCTCTCCGACTCCGGAGCGCGTCTGCCGCTGCATTGTACGACGCAGCGACGCTGTCAACAAAGAATACTACTATGTGACAAGATGCTATTTTTACAGGTCGGCTCCATCCGTTGGCGTGTCACCAGCGCAAATCCTTTTCTTCGAAGACACAATGGAAAATGAATAGTTGGCAATTTTGCAGCCCCTCCCCCGCGCCACTGCCCTTTGTCGTCACTCACCGGAACATATTTGATCTTTCGCTAAATTGTCTTTTATTTAAATGGCGGCCCAAAATAGAACGCGAAACGCGCGCAAGAGACGTGGTGTCCCATAGACAGGTTCTTATCTCAGCCCTGATGGGAATTCAGCGATGAAGCATACATTCTCCTCGACATATGATGTTGATGCCGCGATGGCAGAAAACGAAAAAAAAACAAAAAACACAACAAGAAATGGAAATTCCGACCTGTTTTCCTGCAAAATATTTATTGAATATATCCATAATTTCCCCGACCTTCTTCTATCCCCCCCTCCCCCACCTTGTTAACTACCGCCGGGCCCCCGAGATGGTCTGTCTAGTATATTAAAACTTTCTACAGTATTCCAGCGCACATATAAATCTCCGGAATCACTTGTCACTATGCATTTGCAATCATAATTGTTTTTTTCCCTGACTTCAATACAAGGAGCAGTCTTCGAGCAGCCACCTGAATATTGTATCCAGCCGCAGACAATGGCGGGGACGGCGGGTGCCGAGGAGTGGACGCGATATAATTTATTATCTGTCAGCATCCATGAACTGGATTGTATCTCCCCGAAGAAAATATAAACTGTGATTTCGATACAACTTGGTTAATTTGTCAGTAGAGTCGAGAGCGCCATATGCAGCCGCGCATATTGCTGTGACAGCCCGGTCTGGGGAGGCGCAGCCCCACGATGGCTGGGGATCGGGTCTAAAATTAGTGCTTAAACAAATGGTCTGGGTAAGGGTACTGTCACACTTGCGTCGTTTTCCTTCAGTCGCAATCCGCCCTTTTCGTTAACGGATTCCGCACCAGCAGAATAGTGAGTGCAGCTCTGGAGTATAATACAGGAGGTAACTCAGATCAGTAATGTAATGTATGTGCACAGTGACTGCACCAGCAGAATAGTGAGTGCAGCTCTGGAGTATAATACAGGAGGTATCTCAGAGAACAGTAATGTATGTACACCAGCAGAATAGTGAGTGCAGCTCTGGAGTATAATACAGATCAGTAATGTAATCTATGTACACCAGCAGAATAGTGAGTGCAGCTCTGGAGTATAATACAGGATCTGTAATGTATGTACACAGTGACTGCACCAGCAGAATAGTGAGTGCAGCTGTGGAGTATAATGCAGGAGGTAACTCAGGATCAGTAATGTAATGTATGTACACCAGGAGAATAGTGAGTGCAGCTCTGTAGTATAATGCAGGAGGTAACTCAGGATCAGTAATGTAATGTATGTACACAGTGAGTACACCAGCAGAATAGTGAGTGCAGCTCTGGAATATAATACAGATCAATAATGTATGTACACAGTGACTCACTCCACCAGCAGAATAGTGAGTGCAGCTCTGTAGTATAATGCAGGAGGTAACTCCGGATCAGTGATGTAATGTATGTACACAGTGACCGCACCAGCAGAATAGTGAGTGCAGCTCTGGAGGATAATGCAGGATCTGTAATGTAATGTATGTACACAGTGACTGCACCAGCAGAATAGTGAGTGCAGCTCTGGAGTATAATGCAGGAGGTAACTCAGGATCAGTAATGTAATGTATGTACACCAGCAGAATAGTGAGTGCAGCTCTGGAGTATAATACAGGAGGTAACTCCGGATCAGTGATTTAATGTATGTACACAGTGACTGCACCAGCAGAAGAGTGAGTGCAGCTCTGGAGTATAATGCAGGAGGTAACTCAGGATCTGTAATGTAATGTATGTACACAGTGAATGCACCAGCAGAATAGTGAGTGCAGCTCTGTAGTATAATACAGGAGGTAACTCCGGATCAGTGATTTAATGTATGTACACAGTGACTGCACCAGCAGAAGAGTGAGTGCAGCTCTGGAGTATAATGCAGGAGGTAACTCAGGATCAGTAATGTAATGTATGTACACAGTGACTGCACCAGCAGAATAGTGAGTGCAGCTCTGGAGTATAATACAGATCAGTGATGTAATGTATGTACACAGTGACTGCACCAGCAGAATAGTGAGTGCAGCTCTGGAGTATAATACAGGAGGTAACTCAGGATCAGTAATGTAATGTATGTACACAGTGACTGCACCAGCAGAATAGTGAGTGCAGCTCTGGAGTATAATGCAGGAGGTAACTCAGGATCAGTGATGTAATGTATGTACACAGTGACTGCACCAGCAGAATAGTGAGTGCAGCTCTGGAGTATAATGCAGGAGGTAACTCAGGATCAGTGATGTAATGTATGTACACAGTGACTGCACCAGCAGAATAGTGACTGCAGCTCTGGAGTATAATACAGGAGGTAACTCAGGATCAGTAATGTAATGTATGTACACAGTGACTGCACCAGCAGAATAGTGAGTGCAGCTCTGGAGTATAATGCAGGCGGTAACTCCGGATCAGTGATGTAATGTATGTACACAGTGACTGCACCAGCAGAATAGTGAGTGCAGCTCTGGAGTATAATGCAGGAGGTAACTCCGGATCAGTGATGTAATGTATGTACACAGTGACTGCACCAGCAGAATAGTGAGTGCAGCTCTGGAGTATAATGCAGGAGGTAACTCCGGATCAGTGATGTAATGTATGTACACCCTCAGAATAGTGAGTGCAGCTCTCTCCAGTTCTGGGTCTCGCTCTTTAGGATGTTTTGCTGATTATGAGCCGCTCTCTGTGGTTGGGGGGGGGGGCGGCGGCTGATAATGACATAGCTGGACAAACATCTATTTCATCATTTTATTGCTTCGCTTTATAGAGTGATAAAAATAAACCATCTGTCTTCGGCCGTACCAAGGCAAAAAAAGGGGGTCTTTGTGCGCTCCTAATGAATATAAACACATAGGGATATTATAAGAGGCTGGAGATGGCGTGTACATGGAGCTCGTCACCAGCCCCGCGCACTACGCTGTATTCTGTGCCATTCTGCGCATCCTGCAGCAATAAGTGACCCATTATAGCTGGAAATTCCCTCCAGACCTCGCATTTCTCATCTCCTTTTATATCTGCGCTCACATCCACCTGACGCCCCTCTGTGTCTTTATGCCCACAGCAAAAAAGCTGTAAAAAGCCAGAAAGCCCCTCTCTTAGGATCAGCAGGTAATGTATTAGACATAATTAATTAGCACATCACATACTTCAATACACAATGTTCAGACAGACTTGTAATCACCGAATCTTTATAGAAGCTGATTTCATGATGCATAGGCCTCCGCGGACTAGTTAAGGATGTATAGAACGCACAAGCTGTTAGCGGCGTGGAAATGTATCATTACAGCTATAGGGAAAGGTGATCTGCCGGAGAGGCTTCGTTTTAGAACAATCTCACTAATTAGGATTTGCAATTAAAGAAACAGAACTAGAAACTGTATTCTTTATTGCTGGAAGTCTAAAAATTGATAAAATTATTTTTGTAGCAATCAGAACTGAAATTTACTGACGCAGATCCAAATTCCAAGCAGTTAAATAATCAAATTCTGTCTGTGTACTACTGCCACTAGGGGGAGCTCACTGCGTACTGTTGATACATTGAAAATTATGATCAAAGTATTATTCAGTAAGCTCCCCCTAGTGGCCACAAGGGGGCTTCATCACACTGGAGAGCAGCAGAGCTGGTAATAACCTAGGTGGGTTGGCTGTCACAGCTCTTACATGGGGGCCAAGCAGCTCTTTGTCCTGTCCTTCTCTAGGTGTATAGTTAATAATATACTTGTATCACCAAAGATACCAAAATCTTCAGTGGTCCTGGCAGGACCACTTCCAGCAACCTACAAGAGAGTTCCCTGTGTTATCAGTGCTACGTTTGGAGGGGGCAGGCTGACTGATCATTTTAATAAGTAAGCCAGCCTCCTTTTCGGTCTATCCACCAGCTACGATATGCAGCAAGACTATCACGGTTGACAAACAACCCTGTGGTGCCCGGCTGCAGAAGGTCGCTGTGTTTGTCTGCACAAATCACTCCTTGACATTCTATTATTTCTTCCTTGGTGCAAATGGAGTTCTATGTATCTTGCCTGTTAGAAACGCCTTCCCTTTTGGAACCTGCGGATATCTTGGCAGTTCAGCTGCGAATCTTTATCCCCGCTCCCTGCATATATATATATATATATATATATATATATATATATATATATATATATACACATACAGTATATATAGACAGGGAGCGGAGATAAGGATTTGCAGCTGAACTGTCAAGATATCCAAAGGGTCTGTGTGTGTGTGTATATATATATGGGGTTATCTATGACGGCCGGTATGTCTCGCCCCGGTTGTGCTCACTCCATGATAGAAAGTAACTCCACTCCAGGGTTAATGCTGTTTCCCTACAGGCTTAAGGAAGGGTTAAAAGGAAACAGGAACGAGGGCAGGTGTGCCGGGTGTGAGGGAGTGAACAGAACTTCCTGAGCTTTCTGCTGGAGAGGCACATGTATATTGTTGTGGACTTTTGTTTGGACATTAAACCGTGTGCTGTGAACCTTAATGCCTGGATCCCGTGTCTTCTGCTGCGCAGCCGACCACGCTACCTCACATATGGTGGAGAATCGGCGGGCATGCCAGCCCGGTGAGGTGTAGCATCCTTCCCTGGTGACCCGGTAGCACATGTCCTGGATTCGAGCGGCTATACTACAGCCAAAACCCGGTGACGCCATGGAGGACATACTAAAGCAGCAGCAACAGACTAATGCACAGCTGCAAGAGGCTAATGCACAGCAGCAACAGACCAATGCACACCTACTCCGGGCGTTGGAACGTCAGCAGCAATCTTTGCAAGTGCAGGACAAAAGGCACCAAGAACAGCTGGTTCAGACCAATGCACGTCAGCAGCAAGCCTTGCAATTGCAGGAACAAAGACATCAAGAACAGATGGTTCTCCTGGCCAAGTCGATCCGTGCCGGACCGGCAGCAACAACCCTGGGACCGGGTGACGACAGCAGCGTCCGGAAAGCGGTGAGACAAGCGTTGCAAAAGATGACCCCGGGGGATGATGTGGAAGCGTTCCTGGCGGTGTTTGAGCGGGTGGCCGAGCGGGAAAAGCTGCCGACCCCCCAGTGGGCTAAGGTATTGTCGCCCTATCTGACGGGGGAACCCCAAAAAGCGTACCTGGACCTCTGTACCGAGGACGCCTTTGACTATGTGACCCTGAAAGCCGAAATACTGGCTCGGTTGGGGGTGAATACCTATGTACGGGCTCAGCGGGTAAATCAGTGGTTCTATGAGGAAGCCAAACCCGTACGCTCCCAGGCCTATGACTTGTTGCATCTTGTAAAAAAGTGGTTGCAGCCTGACACTCTGAGCCCGGCGCAAATGGTGGAAAGGGTACTAGTGGATCGTTTTGTGCGCACTTTACCCGTCACCGTTCAACGGTGGGTAGGACAGGGTGACCCGAGTACCCTGGACCAATTAGTGTCCCTGGTAGAGCGGCATGTGGCTACGCAGGACTTGATACGGGACACTGAGACTTTGCGTACCGCCCGTCGGTCCGGCCCCTCCAAGCCTAGGGCCAAGGACCCACCGCTGACAACGGTGCAGGAGTCCCCTACCGTCCCGTCTGAGGCCACGGCCGCCATTCCTGAGGTCCGGAAGGTTCTGTACCCTAAACGACAACCCGTCAAGGGGGTTTCCGTCCCCATCAGATGTTGGCGGTGCCAGCGGGTGGGACATATGGAAGCCCAGTGTCCACTCACCACGGAGCCCATGGATTGTGGGGTTACCCGGCGGGGTTCAATGTATGCTCAGGTGGTGTGTACCGCTGACCTGGTCTCCCCAGAGACGGAGCCCCACTTGTGCCAAATACAGGTGAATGGATGTCCGGTTACAGGATTGTTGGATTCCGGAAGCTTAGTGACCCTTGTGCGATCCACCTTGAGGGCTAAAATAAAGGCCACAGGACGTACCGTGGGGGTGGTTTGCATACATGGGGACCGCCGAGACTATCCCACGGGGATTGTCACCATCTCAGCACCTTGCGGTCAGGTGCAACATGAGGTGGGACTTCTTAACACTCTTCCTTATGACGTGATCCTAGGAAGGGATCTGCCCTATTTTTGGACTTTATGGAGGGGACCCCCTAAGTCCCCTCAGATATTGGTCAGTCCGGGACCTGAGCCCTACAATCCTGAATCCGGGACGCCTGCCGTAGGGGTCACCATGATAGGGACAGAGTGTGAACCCGATAGGTCACCCCTAGAGGTATTGGCAGGAGAGGCTGAGATGGTCGAGCCCATCCCGGAGTTGGAGGCGTCCCCGGATACGTTTGGGACAGCCCAACTCCAGGACCCTACGTTAATACATGCCCGGAGTCGGGTGACAGTAGTTGACGGGGTGGCACAGCTGCCCGGTGCCCAGGTAATGTACCCCCATTTCGCTCTTAAGCAAGATTTACTCTACCGGGTAGATGAAATACGGGGCGTGGGGGTAGAACAGTTGGTGGTGCCCCAGCCGTATCGCCGGCGGGTCCTCGACTTGGCTCATAAACACCTGATGAGTGGCCACCTAGGGGTCAAGAAAACGCAGGAGCGAATATTGCAAAGGTTCTATTGGCCCGGGGTCTTTGGGGAGGTAAAACGGTTCTGCGAAACCTGCCCGGAGTGTCAGCTTACCGCACCCCTGACCCACTTTCGCAGTCCTTTGGTACCGTTACCCATTATAGAAGTCCCTTTTGAACGGATAGGGATGGATCATGTGGGGCCCCTCGTAAAGTCTGCTCGAGGGCACCAACATATCCTAGTGATCGTTGACTATGCCACCCGGTATCCAGAGGCGATACCTCTCAGACATACTGCGGCGAAGCTTATAGCTCGGGAGTTGTTTGCTGTGTTTTGCCGGGTGGGGTTGCCCAAGGAGATCCTTACGGATCAGGGGACCCCATTCATGTCTAAAGTGACCAAAGAGCTATGCCGGCTACTCCAGATCAAGCAGTTGCGTACGTCTGTGTATCATCCTCAAACGGACGGTTTAGTGGAACGATTCAATAAAACCCTGAAAACCATGCTCAAAAGGGTGATTTCAAAAGACGGGAAAGACTGGGATATGATGCTTCCCTATTTGATGTTTGCCATACAAGAGGTGCCACAGGCATCCACGGGGTTTTCGCCTTTTGAATTGTTATACGGGCGACATCCCCGGGGATTGTTGGACCTGGCAAAGGAAACATGGGAACAAGAGCCCACCCCCCATAAAAGTGTGATTGAACACATTTTGGGTATGCAGAACCGCATAAGCGCGGTCATGCCAATTGTGAAGGAGCATTTACAGGAGGCTCAGGCCGCGCAAAGCGGCCGCTACAATAGACAAGCCACCGTGCGGACCTTTAATCCCGGGGATCGGGTGTTGGTATTGATCCCCACGGCGGAGAGTAAATTCCTGGCTCAGTGGCAAGGCCCCTACGAGATAAAGGAAAGAGTCGGGGTGGTTAACTATAAAGTATTGCAGCCCGGTAGGCGGAAACCTGAACAAATATACCATGTCAACCTATTAAAACCTTGGCAGGAACGGTAAAGCCTGATGGCTGTTTTTTCCCCACCTCCCTCCTCTTCGGGTCGTTCACATCCGGCTCCAGCGACCTCCGGAGAGGACGAACCGGAAGTAAGGATTGGAGAAGCCCTCACCAAGACTCAGAGGCGAGAGGCCAGACGGTTGGTTCAGCAGAACCCCGATGTCTTCTCCGAGCTGCCCGGTAGGACCAGTCTGATACGACATGATATTGTCACCGAGCCCCACCTGAAGGTACGCCTGAAGTCATACCGGGTACCGGAGGCTCGACGACAAGCCATATCAGAGGAAGTAAAGACAATGTTACGCCTGGGGGTCATCGAAAAATCCCAGAGTGAATGGGCTAGTCCGATTGTCCTAATACCAAAACCCGATGGCTCCTTAAGGTTCTGCAATGACTTTAGGAGATTGAACGACATATCCAAGTTCGATCTCTACCCCATGCCCCGGGTGGATGAGCTGATTGATAGGCTGGGACAGGCGTGATATTTTAACACGCTCGACCTGACCAAGGGGTACTGGCAGGTGCCACTGACGGAGTCCGCCAAGGAGAAAACCGCTTTTGTTACGCCAGAAGGTCTCTTCCACTATGTTGTCTTGCCTTTTGGGTTACATGGCGCTCCGGCCACGTTCCAGAGGTTGATGGACTTAGTGCTGGAACCCCACCAGGCGTATGCATCAGCGTACCTTGATGACATCATTATTTACAGCTCCGAGTGGCAGACCCACTTGGAACAGGTACAAGCGGTGGTGGACGCGCTTCGAACAGCCGGCTTGACAGCCAATCCCAAGAAATGTGCGTTGGGACTCACGGAAGCCCGCTACTTGGGCTACGTGATAGGCCAAGGAGTGATTAAGCCCCAAGTTAACAAGGTTGAGGCGATCCAGAAGTGGCCTAGACCCCTGACCACGAAGCAGGTTAGGGCCTTCCTGGGTATCGTGGGATACTACAGGAGGTTTGTAAAGGATTTTGCGGGACTATCAGCCCCCTTGACGGACCTTCTCAAAGGCAAGAAGTCCGTCATGGTGCGCTGGATTCCGCAGGCCGAGGACTCCTTCCGGGCCCTGAAGGGGGTCCTGTGCGGACAGCCCGTTCTTGTACTCCCTGATTTCCGGAAGGAGTTCATAGTACAGACTGATGCCTCAGAGGTCGGCCTGGGGGCTGTGCTGTCTCAGGTGGTTCAGGGGGAGGAACACCCCGTCACCTTCTTAAGTAGGAAGCTCACCCCTCCCGAGCGGAATTATAGCGTAGTGGAGAAGGAGTGCCTGGCGATCAAGTGGGCCTTGGAGTCCCTACGCTATTACCTGCTGGGACGGCAGTTTCGCTTGGTGACGGATCACTCTCCGCTGGTCTGGATGAGGTCCGCCAAGGAACGGAATGCCCGGGTTACCCGGTGGTTCCTTTCTCTGCAGAACTTCCGGTTGACGGTTGAACACCGGGCCGGTAAGTTGCAGGGCAACGCCGATGCCTTGTCCCGCGGCCCGTGTTTGATGGCGGGAGTTCAACCCCGCACGCTTGAACTGAGGGGGTGGGTATGTGAGACTGTGACCGGGGTTATCTATGACGGCCGGTATGTCTCGCCCCGGTTGTGCTCACTCCATGATAGAAAGTAACTCCACTCCAGGGTTAATGCTGTTTCCCTACAGGCTTAAGGAAGGGTTAAAAGGAAACAGGAACGAGGGCAGGTGTGCCGGGTGTGAGGGAGTGAACAGAACTCCCTGAGCTCTCTGCTGGAGAGGCACATGTATATTGTTGTGGACTTTTGTTTGGACATTAAACCGTGTGCTGTGAACCTTAATGCCTGGATCCCGTGTCTTCTGCTGCGCAGCCGACCACGCTACCTCACAATATATATATACTAGCTGTACTACCCGGCTTCGCCCGGGTTAATAACTGCTGCCCGAGATAGCAACTGTCTCTCTGTTTCTCTCCCATTTTTTGTCTGTCTCCCCCTCTGTATATATCTCTCTGTTTCTCTCTCTATCTCTTTGTCTGTTTGTCTGTCTGTCTCTTTCCCTGTCTGTCTCTGACTGTCTCTGTCTCTTCTCCGTCTGTCTCAATCTCTTTCCCTGTCTGTCTCTGTCTCTCTGTCACTTTCCCTGTCTGTCTCTTTCCCTCTCTTTCTATGTCTGTGTCTTTCCCTCTGTCACTTTCCCTGTGTCTGTCTCTTTTTCTGTCTCTTTACCTGTCTTTGTATGTCTCTTTCCCTGTCTTTCCCTCTCTTTCCCTGTCTGTCTCTTTCCCTGTCAGTCTGTCTCTTTGTCTGTGTCTGTCTCATATATATATATATATATATATATATATATATATATATATATATAGTGAACGTTGCTTACCGCAACCCGGGGGGTTTACTCGCTTGCAGCGGTGGAGGGTAGCTTAGGCATACACAGGCAACGCGGTCTCTCAAAAATGAAGCAGTTTATTAGTACAACATAAACTGCCCTTCCAAATGTAACAAAGCCTCTCCTGGCTTAAAGGAAAATATAACATCCACATACCGTGGGCTTCCAGTCCAATTAAATGTCCATAGTGGATTCTCCACACTCTGGCTCCAGCCAGCGAACACAAATCACTGTGGTGCTTCCTGCAGCCTCCAGCCCTCTCCAGCTAGGCTGCAGTATTTTTCCCCAGCCCTCACCTGGACTGATTTCCAGGAGTCTCTCTTCAGTCTTCACACAGACTGAGATCTCCAGCACACATCCTCCATGTGCAGCACTCTCAGGCTTCTCTCCAGCACACATCCTCCATGTGCAGCACTCTCAGGCTTCTCTCCAGCACACATCCTCCATGTGCAGCACTCTCAGGCTTCTCTCCAGCACACATCCTCCATGTGCAGCACTCTCAGGCTTCTCTCCAGCACACATCCTCCATGTGCAGCACTCTCAGGCTTCTCTCCAGCACACATCCTCCATGTGCAGCACTCTCAGGCTTCTCCCTGTTTCTAAAACTAACAGTCTCTTAAAACCCAACCGGACACACCCACAGGTGGAGGTATGTGATTCTCCAGCTCTGCCCATCACACTGGTCACAGTTTAAAGGGAACCTAACCCTTAATTACAACCCAAGTTCTGTGGAACTACAAGTCCCACAGTCACACCTTCAGTTTAATATCACAGGGGGATCCTTCTCCATTGCGACCATCCACAACATTGGTGGTCGCTACCTCACATATCCCCCCCCTCTGTTCACACTTGTAGGGTTGAACATTTGATAACCCACAGGGGCCCTGAGACAGGGCATTAGTGTTACCTTGCCCTACAAGTCGAGAGGGCCCTCTCTGATAAATTCGAGCTTTAGCTCCTGACAGAAAGTCGGTCATTGCCACCAGACTCGTCTCAGTCAACCTCCTTGTCAGGTACGCCCCCCAGTCAGACCTATCTCTCCATGACTGTCTCCAACGGCTAGTGTAGTAGCGAAAGTCTCTTCCAGTCGAAACTACTGTCTGGTCTGACTCCGAGCCATCTAATCCACTAGAAGGGCTACTGTCTGGGCACCTCAGCACTGAGCGGATAGACGATCTGCTATATCTAGACCGTCTGCATTCTCTTTTTGCAGATTTACTATGGCTTGTTCTGCCATGGCGTCTTCGGTTGTCATCGCTCTGTTGGTGTGTTTTCTCAAGACCATCCTTCGCTGTAGATACATCACTTCCTTCATCCATTCCTTTGGAGTTTAGAGTAGAGGACTTGGACCTTTCAGAGTCTATGCTATAGCCCAAAGTGTAGTTAGGTCTTCCATGACCTTGGTTCCTTTCATTATAGGACCTACTTTCTGTGCCAACTGAAGCAACACCTTTATCAGGTGGGCAACCCTTCTCCTGGCCCCAGCCTGAAAGCGGTCTCCATCTCATACCCACTTGATGGAGTTGTTCTGCAATATTCTGCCTTTTTAGGTTCAACTGCCTTAGTTCTTCCAGGTAACCCAGGCGGTACTCTAGTAGGACTCGTACATTTCCAACACACTCCTTTGTTCCCACAATGACACATGGGACCATACCGACTTCACAGAGTATCTTGGCTTCAGTATGAATATCAATTCTTACTCTCGTCACACCGGACTTGTCAACCATCTCCTGCATGACTCTTCCATTTCTTCCAATAAGCTTCTTAACCAGTTCTCTGGGTACTTGTGTGACCTCCTCCACAAACTCCAACAACCTTCGAGCTGTCTTGACTGCTTCTGCAGTTTTCCCATAGATTCGGAATGTTCCACTGTTTTTTTCCACTTCAATAGCTGTAATACCTGGAACCTTCCTGGCTTGCTGAATGTTACTTCTCAGCGCTCTTATTGCAAGCCCAATTAATGGTTTCTTCACAACCACCACTTCTTGAAACGCTGCGGCGAGCCGCTTCATATGCTCCAATCGTCTGGTGTCTTCTTCCATCTTTGTAGAGATGAGCCACTTCGTGCGAAGACACTGTAGGTGCATGCCACTCAGGATAGCCACCCGCTTCTTTGTGACATCACTTACAGAGCACACCACCAACCGACCAGACTCTGGGGCAAAGTACACTTTATAGGCTCCTACGGCCGTCTTGAATTTTTCATGTACCGCCTCACTGGCACAGGCTTTTCTCAAGTCTGCAGGGACTTCTACCATGCACGTAAAGACTGGCCGAATTTCTTTACCTGTAAGGCCATCGGACCGTTCCTTGGGTCTTCCATATCCATCCTCTTTTCTTATCACAGGCTCCACCTTTGGAGTTGCATTCTCCTCAGCTTTTTCCATAGCCTCAGAGCCTTTGAATTTTTCCTCATCTTTGGGCTCAAGATTCTCAATCTTCTGTACCAAGTCCATCTTTATGGCCTCCATCTTGGTCTTACCAGTAAGTTCAGTTAAGCTCTCAGCTGCTGATGGGACTTCTGGGCTAAATTTCCCTACTTTAAGGGTTCTCTCATGCACCTTCTCTGCACACTCAGATTCTGGAAGGGAATCCACCCTTTTGGCAGAACTACATGACACTGTCTCTACCTGGACCATATTTTCAGAGGTTGTAGCTCGCTCCGCCTCTCTACGCCTGTTGCGCCTTCGGCGACGGGAGGAGGTTTTCCCCTGTTCGCTCATCAGTACGTCACTGTACTCGTTTGTCACTTTAGTAGAGTTAGTGCATTTACTGGAGTCATCGTCACTCGCCCTGGTGTCCTGGACTAACATGTTCCCACCTAACCAGGTGTTGGCTCCCTTTTCTGGAGCTCCTCCGTCACTAACGGTCATATTGTCATTTATTTTCTTACCCATCATGTCACTAAGTTTGGCATGTCCACCTTTTTCTTTGCTCCCCACTAACTTAGAACAGTCACCTTTAGGGGGTGCTATCTTCACCTTACCACACATAACCACCCCATAAGGACTCTTTTTAACCTCCCGCTGTGGTGGAACTTCCTTTGGACTGTTACAGCTCTTACAAAAGCACCCGGACACTTCCCCCTGCTTCCACAAGTCCACAAATAATTTAGAGTCCCAACCGATAATAATTGGGTGCTGTAAATCTGAAACTACACCAACATCATGAGAACCAATGTCCGTTTTTGTCTTAATGACCACACTGGTCATTGGGTATTCTTTATCATTATTGTGGGTGCAGTTGGCGTGGAACTTCTTTCCAGGAATCAGGTAGACATCAGATGTGGCCCTCACCAGGGTCACCAAACTCCTTGAGTCTACAAGTCCAGTTACAGATTCCCCATCCACTTCCACGGTACACAGACGTGGCTTCTCGTCAGATGGGTGGTCTATACTGCAGACAGGACACTTGCAGCATGAACACCTTTGTGCTTGACTACTGTCCATCTGCGCCACTGCACCCTTGTCTATGGGATGCTCCATCCCCTTTTGGGCAACCACCCCTTCATGGGATTCCACCCCCTTTTGGGGTTTCTGTGGCTTCCTTGCAGTGTCTTTAGACCCCAGTTCACACAGTTCCCCTTTATCTTGCTGGGCACCCTGTGTTCGTACTGGCCCCAGAAGGGAGTTTATCAACTGGTCCACTGCTGCCACATCGGTCCGCACTGACGGCTCCTGCTGTCCACGCACAAGGAACTGGTACAGCTCCTCCATAGCATCCATTTGTGCACCCTCCATGCTGAAACAAGAAAACAAACAGCAGGGGCGCTCCAATGGGTAATACCCGGTGGTCTAAAGAGGGGGGAGGGGGTTAGAGAACCACTAACCTTTCCAGGTTGTACCGCCCGTACAACCAGGATCTCCAGCCTGTGGTGTATCACTGCTCACCAAACAGGGCCCCGCAATTCCGGGTTGGCCTGGAACCTCCAGTCACTGGTCTCTCGCCACTGCAGCACAGAACCCTGCAGACCCACTGATTCACCGCCAGCAGCTGGAGCACACTGTCCCTGTTCGTGGACCCGCCGATCCACCGCCAGCTGCTTGAGTGCGCAGACAAAATTTTCGTGGACCCGCCGATCCACCGCCAGCTGCTTGAGTGCGCCGACACGATTTTCGTGGACCCGCCGATCCACAGCAATACGTCCTAGGCAGTTGCCCTTAGCAACCAGGCTGCGTTGCCCTTAGCAACCAGGCTGCGTTGCCCCTAGCAACCAGACCGCATGCCCGCATTCGAGACACCATATGTGAACGTTGCTTACCGCAACCCGGGGGGTTTACTCGCTTGCAGCGGTGGAGGGTAGCTTAGGCATACACAGGCAACGCAGTCTCTCAAAAATGCAGCAGTTTATTAGTACAACATAAACTGCCCTTCCAAATGTAACAAAGCCTCTCCTGGCTTAAAGGAAAATATAACATCCACATACCGTGGGCTTCCAGTCCAATTAAATGTCCATAGTGGATTCTCCACACTCTGGCTCCAGTCATCGAACACAAATCACTGTGGTGCTTCCTGCAGCCTCCAGCCCTCTCCAGCCAGGCTGCAGTATTTTCCCCCAGCCCTCACCTGGACTGATTTCCAGGAGTCTCTCTTCAGTCTTGACACAGACTGAGATCTCCAGCACACATCCTCCATGTGCAGCACTCTCAGGCTTCTCTCCAGCACACATCCTCCATGTGCAGCACTCTCAGGCTCCTCCCTGTTTCTAAAACTAACAGTCTCTTAAAACCCAACCGGACACACCCACAGGTGGAGGTATGTGATTCTCCAGCTCTGTCCATCACACTGGTCACAGTTTAAAGGGAACCTAACCCTTAATTACAACCCAAGTTCTGTGGAACTACAAGTCCCACAGTCACACCTTCAGTTTAATATCACAGGGGGATCCTTCTCCACTGCGACCATCCACAACATTGGTGGTCGCTACCTCACAATATATATATATATAAAAAAAATCTCTGCACTTCCCCTTGGTTTGTTGCCGGTGATAGTTTACTCCTATGCTGTCCAGCTTGCAAGTGGTCGGCTTAAAATCTCCTGTTGTAACAATTTGTTTTATGTTGCAATCATTCTCCCAAAGTCATCTTGCAGATAATTTACCCTTTTGCATTCCCGTTTGTTTTCCTGTGTGTTCTTTAGGCCTTAGTGGGGTTGACTAGTGCTCATCCATTCGGTCACTACCTATGGCCTATTTCAGGGTCAGCCAGGGCCTAGGTATCCTGATTGGTGCATAGGTGTGGAACCTATCTAGTATCGTCAGGGGAGCCAGAGGCCAGTGGTAGGTTTTACCAGTGGTCACCATCTTCCCCCTTTGCTAGAGACAGGGTTATCCTCTCACTCCCCCTTTTGCTTTGTCTGGTATTTTCCCATACCTAACGAGACAAAGACTGGAAAAAGAAAAAAGCGCAATTAAGTCCTAACTGGATAGGAAGAAGGAGACAAAAGGGAGTCATGCTCACCTGTGTGGTTGAGAAGTCACAACCCCTTTATGAACATCAGAAAAGACTTCTGCTGCAGATCCACGGTGTGTTGTGATCATAGAAAGGAGACAATGGATGTAATCCACAATGCCAAAGGTCCAGTGAGCCAAGGAGGACGCGAGGTAAGAGACATGCGGTTCATTTGGGTAAATGTATTTTGAAACCCACCGGTTTCTTCTTCAAGTGGTTAGTACTGATGAAGAAACTGGTGTGTTTCGAAACGTGTTGACCCAAAAATACACATGTCTTTTACTTCTTGTCCTCTCTGGCTTGCTGGACCTTCAACAGCTTAGATTACATCCATTGTCTCCTTTCTATGATCTCAGAAGGGGGCTGGCTTCACTATTGAAATGAGACCGTCACGTAATCGGTCAAATGCCGGGCCAGGAAACATTCTCCTGTGTCAAACCCAAGCCAAAAGTGCAGATAGAAGAACCCTGCTGATATCTGATTAGGACGCCCATGATAATAGAAGTATTTTTTGTAAGGTTTTTTTTTAAATTCTTTATTACAAAAGTATCTAAATATATATTTTTTTTGAGTGGTCTAGCCTTTAAATGGGTTTAGCACTACTTCTCACTTCCGCATCGGCAGATGAGAGGCACGGCTGAGGAGGCTTCTGTCAGCACCTCTCAATCTTTGTGTACAAGTCTTCATCTAACTAATAGATACCCGGAGATCAATGATGGAGATGTGGATACATGGAAGACCGCCCGATGGAGACATGGATAACCGCCCGATGGAGGCGTGGATACATGGAAGACCGCCCCATGGAGGCGTGGATACATGGAAAACCGCCTGATGGAGACGTGGATACATAGAAGACCACCCGATGGAGACGTGGATACATGGAAGACTGCCCGATGGAGACGTGGATACATGGAAGACCGCTTGATGGAGACGTGGATACATGGAAGACCGACCGATGGAGACACGGATAACCGCCCGATGGAGGCGTGGATACATGGAAGATCTCCCCATGGAGGCGTGGATACATGGAAAACCGCCTGATGGAGACGTGGATACATGGAAGACCGCCCGATGGAGACGTGGATACATGGAAGATCGCCTGATGGAGACGTGGATACATGGAAGACCGCCCGATGGAGACATGGATAACCGCCCGATGGAGGCGTGGATACATGGAAGACCGACTCATGGAGGCGTGGATACATGGAAGACTGCCCGATGGAGACGTGGATACATGGAAGACCGCCCGATGGAGACGTGGATACATGGAAGACCGCCTGATGGAGACGTGGATACATGGAAGACCGCCCGATGGAGACATGGATAACCGCCCGATGGAGGCGTGGATACATGGAAGACCGACTCATGGAGGCGTGGATACATGGAAGACTGCCCGATGGAGACGTGGATACATGGAAGACCGCCCAATGGAGACGTGGATTCCTGGAAGACTGCCCGATGTAGACGTGGATATATGGAAGGCTGCCCGATAGAGACGTGGATACATGGAAGACCGCCCAATGGAGACGTGGATTCCTGGAAGACTGCCCGATGTAGACGTGGATATATGGAAGGCTGCCCGATAGAGACGTGGATACATGGAAGACCGCCAGATGGAGACGTGGAAACATGGAAGACCGCCCGATGGATACCTGGATACATGGAAGACCGCGCGATGGAGACGTGGATACATGGAGGACCGCCCGATGGAGACGTGGATACATGGAAGACGTGAGGGGCGCCGAGACCCTCTGATTGGTATCACCTATTCCATCTCTTTTCTGCCCCCAAGGTTTTCTTAAAAAATGTCCGTGAAACTGAAGACGTCTGGAATCTTCATTTTATTTCCGGAATCTCATAGTCCTCAGTAAATGATAAAATATAAAAAGTTGAAATTCCAGCTAAGGCCGGTGTCTTTTCACCCCCATTACCAGAAAATGACCTAATAAAAGGCAGGCTAATGAGCCATTATTAAAAATGCAATGAGCTATATGTTGGGCTAATCTTGGTCCACTTTCATGGGGTGAGAGAGGAGATGTCTGTTTAAATAGAATTAATCGTTTCAAACAGATGAAGGACGATAAATAAATAGAAAATGTCGAAAGAAAACTTAAAATAGAAACTTCTGAGGAGACGGATGTCTCCGTTCTGGCCACAGCACACTGGACGGCTCTGTCTTATCTCTGTGATAATTAGGAAAGATATTTTGGAATCACGAGAAATTCAATTTACAGCCGAGAAAGTCGAGGATGTGAGGTCACCGGACCCTCATTGTAGGGATTCTTGGCTCCCAAAATGTTTCACAAAATAATTACCTGGTGATGCTAATGGGACTACGAGCCGGAAGCGGAGCAGATTGTTCACAACAGATCACATATCAGGCATGTCTGAAGTCGCATTCCATGTGCCCTCATGACAATGTGAACCCTGCCGCCAATCAGTGCCACCTTCAGACATTTGAGCAGGAAGTCAGCACTGCACTCACATCCTGCTCAAATGCCCGAAGGCGGAAAAACAGATGCCGAGCTCTGGCAGGGCATGCATGTCATAACAATATCCCCGGGAACGCGATTTAAGACATTGCTGGAACCATTGCCTTATCAGAGGTGAATATAGGGGATGAACCAGGGGAATAAGAAGGAGTTGTCCAAATAGTGGACAACCCCTTAATGACTAAGGAGACTGTTTTCTCTCTGAGTCACTCATTTGGTGAAACCCTCTACTCAAATATGTCATTGCAATTTCAGAGATGTCTGAAGTCGCGTTCCACGTGCCCATATGAAATTGTGAACCCTGTCGCCAATCAGTACCACATTCAGACATTTGAGCGGGAAGTCAGCGCTGCGCTCACATCCTGCTCAAATGTCCGAAGGCGGAAAAACAGATGCCGAGCTTTGGCGAGTCATATCCATGTCCCCGGGAACGTGACTTCAGACATTGCTGGAACCATGGCCACATCGGAGGTGAGTATAGGCTTATTTTTACAGGGGTGAACCAGGGGAATGAGAAGGGGTTGTCCACTACTTACTGATTGCGTCACTCTTTTGGTGAAACCACTTGATTATTTGCCACCTTTCCATACTCATCCGCTCGGGGTTCCTGCCATCATTCCTCATTAATATCGCCACCATAGACTGTAGGTTGTGTCACTTTGGGGCTATGATCCCTATAATCATCCTTGTTCGGATGCCCCTTGCTAACTCTACATCACAGCACATGAGAGCGGAGGGGGGTGTTAAATTTCGAAATATCATAAAAACCTCTTCAAACTCAAATGGAAATTCTCGTATGGAAATTAAAAATGTAAGGTATATTGTAAACAATGTATATCCGGGAAGAAAAAAAAATCACAAAAAATATTGTACAAAGCCGAAATAAAATTCCTTTGAGCGAATGTGGAACACTAACGCCCCAGTGAATAATAGCGCTTCCCGCTGTCATGTTTAAATAAAGGTTATTAGATTCAAGGACAACTTTGTTTCTTTTTTAAGTGTCAGAACACGTACGTTTTCCAAGACAATGCTACTTTAATTTAAATATGTATAAATATTCAGGTGCTTGCCAAACCAGCGCGGCTCCATTGTAATTTTCGCTTATATAATGAGCATGACAACACAAGTTTGCAAAGCGAGGAGATCTCAAAACTTCACACTTTTCATAGCAAAGCTTCACGTCTAATCTCCCGCATTATTTAAATACAGTGTATAGCCGCTACGCCGGGAAATATAACGCTCGCATATTAGCCGGGGCGCCGGTGTAGTCAAGGCAACGATAGCTGGGCCAATGCGAAGACATAAATATTTGTATTATATTTATCCTGTAAAATAAATGTTGATATTGGGTGACGAGTGATGTCATCGCTGATGCTTGGAGGAGCGCGCCGTCTCACGTCAAGTATCTCCTATATTTGGGTTTTGCCATGTGACTTTGTTTTCCATATTGGCCGAGGTGGAGGTGCTAAAATCTGCATTCCAGATAGGAACGTCATAGTAATAAAATTTGGGGTGCAGTAAACAGTCAACAGTAGATCCATGTAACGCCTACCTGGATCCACAGACTCAGACAGGGTAGAGGGAAGCCACTCACCAAGCAAGACCCCTAGAACCCTGAAACCCTTTAACCCCTATACAGGTATTGGGAATAACACAGGGCCCTGGAGATCACTACCTGTGGAAGGCTGCAGTCCGAGAGTCAGGCAGGGTCAAACCAGGAATTGCAGAACAGGGACAGAATCGGCAGGCAAGGATGTTATCAGAAAACAAAGCAGAGGTCAAATCCGGATCGGGCAGCGAGGTACAAAAACAGCAGGCAGGAGGGTAGTCAGAAAACATGCAGAGGTCAAATCCGGATCGGGCAGGAAGGTACATAAACAGCAGGCAGGAGATGTAATCAGAAAACAAAGCGGAGGTCAAATCCGGATCGGGCAGTGAGGTACATAAACAGCAGGCAGGAGATGTAATCAGAAAACAAAGCGGAGGTCAAATACGGATCAGGCAGTGAGGTAGATAAACAGCAGGCAGGAGACGTAATCAGAAAACAAAGCGGAGGTCAAATCCGGATCGGGCAGTGAGGTAGATAAACAGCAGGCAGGAGACGTAATCAGAAAACAAAGCGGAGGTCAAATCCGGATCGGGCAGCGAGGTACATAAATAGCAGGCAGGAGACGTAATCAGAAAACAAAGCGGAGGTCAAATCCGGATCGGGCAGGAAGGTACATAAACAGCAGGCAGGAGATGTAATCAGAAAACAAAGCAGAGGTCAAATCCGGATCGGGCAGGAAGGTACATAAACAGCAGGCAGGAGATGTAATCAGAAAACAAAGCAGAGGTCAAATCCGGATCGGGCAGCAAGGTACATAAACAGCAGGCAGGAGACGTAATCAGAAAACAAAGCGGAGGTCAAATCCGGATCGGGCAGTGAGATACATAAACAGCAGGCAGGAGACGTAATCAGAAAACATAGCAGAGGTCAAATCCGGATCGGGCAGTGAGATACATAAACAGCAGGCAGAAGACGTAATCAGAAAACAAAGCAGAGGTCAAATCCGGATCAGGGAGCGAGGTACATAAACAGCAGGCAGAAGGGTAGTCAGAAAACAAGCAGAGGTCAAATCCGGATCGGGCAGCAAGGTACATAAACAGCAGGCAGGAGACGTAATCAGAAAACAAAGCAGAGGTCAAATCCGGATTGGGCAGTAAGGTACATAAACAATAGGCAGGAGGGTAGTCAGAAACAAGCAGAAGTCAGAACACCAGACTCACTAAACAGAACAGGGCGGAACAGGAACCAGAATTTCAGAACTATCTCTGGCAGTGGTCAGCAGACAGGAGGGGAATTAAGAAGGGTGTGGTGTCTTCCCAATGGTTGTAGATGAATGATGGTAACTTCAGTTGGAAGATACACGCCACCTACAGTCAGCCAGTGGCACTGCAGATCCCAAGGAAACCCAGCCCAGTGGATGAGCGGAGCCTGTGCCCACCGGCGCCGCTGGCATCGATTCCTCTTCGATCACCAGCACTATCCACGGCAGGAACACTGCGTCGCCTGGCGATCGGAGTAGAAGTCGCTGGAGCAGACTCCGTTGGTGACGTAACAATCCATCGAAAGAGAAGTCCCAGCAATGAGTTCAACTAGAAGATTACGGCTGCGGTGACCATAGATTCTCTCTGATCGATACTGTAGGTTCTCTCTGATCGATACCGTAGGTTCTCTCTGATCGATACCAAAGGTTTTCTCTGATCGATACCATAGGTTCTCTCTGATCGATACCGTAGGTTCTCTCTGATCGATACCGTAGGTTCTCTCTGATCGATACCGTAGGTTCTCTGATCGATAAGGTAGGTTCTCTCTGATCGATACCGTAGGTTCTCTCTGATCGATACTGTAGGTTCTCTCTGATCGATACCATAGGTTCTCTCTGATCGATACTGTAGGTTCTCTCTGATCGATACTGTAGGTTCTCTCTGATCGATACCATAGGTTCTCTCTGATCGATACCATAGGTTCTCTCTGATCGATAAGGTAGGTTCTCTCTGATCGATACCATAGGTTCTCTCTGATCGATACTGTAGGTTCTCTCTGATCGATACCGTAGGTTCTCTCTGATCGATACCATAGGTTCTCTCTGATCGATACTGTAGGTTCTCTCTGATCGATACTGTAGGTTCTCTCTGATTGATACCATAGGTTCTCTCTGATCAATACCATAGGTTCTCTCTGATCGATACTGTAGGTTCTCTCTGATCGATACCGTAGGTTCTCTCTGATCGATACCGTAGGTTTTCTCTGATCGATACCGTAGGTTTTCTCTGATCGATACCATAGGTTCTCTCTGATCGATACCGTAGGTTTTCTCTGATCGATAAGGTAGATTCTCTCTGATCGATACCGTAGCTTCTCTGATCGATACCGTAGCTTCTCTGATCGATACCGTAGCTTCTCTGATCGATACCGTAGCTTCTCTGATCGATACCGTAGGTTCTCTCTGATCTATACCATAGGTTCTCTCTGATTTATACCGTAGGTTCTCTCTGATCTATACCGTAGGTTCTCTCTGATTGATACCGTAGGTTCTCTCTGATCTATACCGTAGGTTCTCTCTGATCTATACCGTAGGTTCTCTCTGATCTATACCGTAGGTTCTCTCTGATCTATACCGTAGGTTCTCTCTGATCTATACCGTAGGTTCTCTCTGATCGATACCGTAGGTTCTCTCTGATTTATACCGTAGGTTCTCTCTGATTGATACCGTAGGTTCTCTCTGATTGATACCGTAGGTTCTCTCTGATCGATACCGTAGGTTCTCTCTGATTGATACCGTAGGTTCTCTCTGATCGATACCGTAGGTTCTCTCTGATTGATACCGTAGGTTCTCTCTGATCAATACGATAGATTCTCTGATCTATACCGTAGGTTCTCTCTGATCGATACTGTAGGTTCTCTCTGATCGATACCATAGATTCTCTTTGATCGATACTGTAGGTTCTCTCTGATCGATACCATAGATTCTCTTTGATCGATACCGTAGGTTGTCTCTGATCAATACGATAGATTCTCTGTTCGATACCGTAGGTTCTCTCTAATCGATACTGTAGGTTCTCTCTGATCGATACCATAGATTCTCTCTGATCGATACCGTAGGTTCTCTCTGATCGATACCGTAGATTCTCTCTGATCGATACCGTAGCTTGTCTCTGATCAATACGATAGATTCTCTGATCAATACCGTAGGTTCTCTCTGATCGATACTGTAGATTCTCTTTGATCGATACTGTAGATTCTATCTAATCGATAATGTAACGGACACTCGGATTAAACTCTGATCAGAGTGTCCGCTCTGTGTGATCAGAGTCTCATGGAGAAGAGAATAGGATCCCTGGTGAGAAAATGAACAATGTTTCTCCATTCTGTGAGTTTGCGGAAATCGGACTGCACTTGGATGTCATCGGAGTGCAGTTTGATGATTTCCACGCACCCATAGACTTGAAAGCGTGAGCGCCGTCTGATTAATAATATGCAATGAAGGAAGCGGTTACAGCCGCACAGTCCGCTTTCTTCTATCCCCCTATCCCTTCTTCCATTTTTAATTTTTAATAGCCGAATTCCGATCCCCATAATCTTATATGGGGACCAGTGTCCGGCCGTATATCAATTCCGGGCTGGAACCGGATTTTATTTTTTTGTTAAATCTGGTTAGGTCCGCCAGTCCCGGTCATCTGCGAGTCCTCCCATCACTATCAGAGATGAAACATGGACAGCAGGGGGTCCCGGTTGTCCAGGCACAAGCTTCTCCACTAAAGCTCCTTTGCAAACAAGACTCTTTAGTGCACCATTAACTCTCTTACTCGATAACGATATCGCTAGTGTGGGTACCCGCCCTCATCTGTTGTGCGACATGGGCAAATCGCTGCCCGTGGCACACAACATCGCCCAGACCCATCACACTACTTACCTGCCAGGCGACGTCGCTGTGACCGGCGAACCGCCTCCTTTCTAAGGGAACGGTTCGTTCAGCATCACAGCGACGTCACAGCTGCGTCACTGATCCGCCGCCTAATAGAAGCGGAGGGGTGGAGATGAGCGGGACGTAACATCCCGCCCACCTCCTTCCTTCCGCATTGCGGCCGGGACGCAGGTAAGGAGAGCTTCCTCGTTCCTGCGGCGTCACACGGAGCGATGTGTGCTGCCGCAGGAACGAGGAACAACTTCGTTACTTGCGCAGTAACGATAATTGAGAATGGACCCCCATGTCACCGATGAGCGATTTTGCACGTTTTTGCGACGATGCAAAATCGCTCATCGGTGTCACACGCAACGACATCGCTAATGCGGCTGGATGTGCGTCACCAATTCCGTGACCCCAATGACTCCGCATTACCGATGTCATAGCGTGTAAAGCCCCCTTTAGGCGGGCTTTACACGCTGCGACATCGCTAGCAATTGCTAGTGATGTCGAGTGCAATAGCACCCGCCCTCGTCGCACATGCGATATGTGGTGATAGCTGCCGTAGCGAACATTATCGCTACGGCAGCATCACACGCACATACCTGGTCGGCGACGTTGCTGTGACCGCCGAACAATATCTCCTTCAAGGGGAGGTACGTTCGGCATCACAACGACGTCACTAAGCGGCGTCACTAAGCGGCCGCCCAATAGAAGCGGAGGGGTGGAGATGAGCGGGACGTAACATCCCGCCCACCTCCTTCCTTCCGCATTGCCGGTGGACGCAGGTAAGGAGATGTTTGTCGCTCCTGCGGTGTCACACACATCGATGTGTGCTGCCGCAGGAACGGCAAACAACATCGTACCGCCAGCAGTGACGACATTATGGAAAGGAGCGATGTGATCAACGATTTTTGACGTCTTTGCGATCGGTGATCGTTGCTCCTAGGGTTTATACGTTGCGATGACGGCAACGGCGCCGGATGTGCGTCACTAACGACTTGACCCCGACAATATATCGTTACCGATGTCGCAACGTGTAAAGCTCCACTTACAGAGCATTTTTTGCTGCGTTTTTTAGCTGCAGATTTGCCTTGGTTTTATGCAAATCCATACTAATAAAACACTGCTTTTTACAGTCCCAGAAAAGTCTGAGATTTCTGAAATCTCGTGCACACACACACACACAAACACCTGAAGATTTTTTTCCGGACTGTTTTGTCAAATACCTGCGTTTTTGCTTTAGATTTCAAAGAATGAGCTTGACCATTCTTTGCAGGGTTTTTGCAACGTTTTTTTTCATTGATCCAACCCATTTTGTCGAAGAAACGCACCAAAAATGCACCAAAAGCGCAGATGACTCAAAGCAGATTTCCTGCCAGAAGATCAGGTTTTGGTAAGGAAAAAAAATTACCAAAAAAGCCCCGTGTGAATATAGCCTTTATCTTTGTATGCAGAACTGAAGATAATCCAATCTTATCTCCCTCTGACAACTCTTCCTACCTTGATAGTTGGGTCATTAGTCATGATCTATGTGAGACCGGACCGAACCGGAAGTCACCTACACATACATACCATAACTTATTATTGAATTTCCAAATCATCAAAGGTAGAAAATCTACTCATCTTTATGAGAGCCCTTCCCGCCTTTATAATGGGGTCTTCAGGTGTCATATAGCTTTCTAGGCCGCTGTACCCTCCACTACAGGGATGGACATACCATGGGTGCAACCTGTGAAGGTGAGGAGACCACGACCACCTCCAAAGCAGGTGGAATTGAGACCTTTAATGAGCTGTTGGGCTGCAAAGGGCCCGTATACTGTTCTGCGGGGTCTTTATCTGCCCCTGGTAATACACAGTTCATGCGATTAATAAGTAAGACCCTTTAGGAAATGAGGAAACCTACAGACCACATTCCATTTTATATTATATTTGTATCCAGCGTATATATGTGATTCTCCTCTAGGCCAGACCCAACCCGCTCAGGCTTCCATCTTGAATGATGGGTGATGTGAAACCCGGAGAGAACGCTCCAGCACTAATAGTGCTGAGAGGTTTATTTAATAGGCCTGGATTTTGGGTCTGGGTTTTAGGAACGACTGGAAGAGCTGGGTGGGGCTGATCGTTTCCTTATGTCCATTCCAAACTTTGAATCTGCCTCAGAAAACACCTCTATTAATGATATCTATCATTGGTGCACCTGGAGCCCAAGAGGTCAGGGGGCCCATTTCCATGTTTAAAGTAGGTATAATTGGGCATTATGATGATCTATTGGACTCATATATTGTTGGATGTTCCAATGGATGTGACTTGAGATTTCTCGGAAAAATGCTATAGTCACCCATTGACTTCCATTATACTCGGGTGCTCGATTCGCACCAATCCAGGCATCCACAGGGCCTCCTCCGTCTGTGTCCACCAGTCTATGCTAAGACTAAAATCGGAGGTATGAACTGTTTATTTTTGTGTTATTCCTTAGGCTGTTTTTTTTGTTTTGTTTTGTTTTTTATAACCTACGACGCTTTTTGGACTATTTTGAACACAAGAGTTGGACCCCTGTGTGTGCACTAGCGTCTACCAAGGTATGGACCTCTTTCAGTAAGAACATAAAATTCACTGCCACTTTTATAATTCGTGAGGGATGGAGAAAATTGCACATTTTTCAAAAATGTCTTGCAATTTTTTTTTTGTTGGCATAGTGTACACCAAAAATTGGCACAGCTACGGAGGTGTGAGCTGCTACTGACTACTATACAATAACTGGATGTCTTCTGGGACCAGATGTAACCCATGAGCCGCACTATATGTAAGACATATGAAGGAAGAATAAAAATTGGTAACGGCAAAGCGATACCACCCTCATATTCAGGATTTTTTTAGTATAGCCTATAGGATAGACCAATCTAGTATCAATTGTGACCCCATTGAACTGCACCTATGGTGGTTCCTTCATTACAAAAGTTGATAATTCCATCTTGCTACATTTCGAAACATATTTGTCACCTGTTCTTTCCATCTTACTTGTGTCGTTCCTGGGAGAAAATTCTGTCAGATGGGAGAAATTGTTTTTTGTATTTTTAAAACCCACGATGGTTTTTGGACTATCAATAAATCTTTCACTATTTTGAACACAAGAGTTGGACCCCTGTGTGTGCACTAGCGTCTACCAAGGCATGGACCTCTTTTAGTAAGAACATAAAATTCACTGCCACTTTTATAATTCGCGAGGAATGGAGAAAATTGCACATTTTTGCAAAAATGTCTTGCATATTTTGCAATTATTTTTGGTTAGCATAGTTTACACCAAAAATTGGCACAGCTACGGAGGTGTGAGCTGCTACTGACTTCCATACAATAACTGGATGTCTTCTAGGACCAGATGTAACATATGAGCAGGACTATATGTAAGAAATATGAAGGAAGAATAAAAATTGGTAACGGCAAAGCGATACCGCCCTGATATTCAGGATTCCGTTAGTATAGCCTATAGGATGGGCCGATCTGGTATCGATTTTGACCCCATTGAATGCACCTATGATGGTTCCTTCATTACAAAAGTTGATAATTCCATCTTGCTACATTTCGAAACATATTTGTCACCTGTTCTTTCCATCTTCCTTCTGTCGTTCCTGGGAAAAACAGAAAGTTTTGTTTTGTTTTTTATAACCCACAACGGTTTTTGGACTATTAATATACCCCTCACTATTTTGAACACAAGAGTTGGACCCCTGTGTGTGCACTAGCGTCTACCAAGGCATGGACCTCTTTTAGTAAGAACATAAAATTCACTGCCACTTTTATAATTCGCGAGGAATAGAGAAAATTGCACATTTTTGCAAAAATGTCTTGCATATTTTGCAATTTGTTTTTTGTTAGCATAGTTTACACACCAAAAATTGGCACAGCCACGGAGGTGTGAGCTGTTACTGACTACTATACAATAACTGGATGTCTTCTAGGATCAGATGTAGCATATGAGCCACACTATATGTAAGAAATATGAAGGAAGAATAAAAATTGGTAACGGCAAAGCGATACTGCCCTGATATTCAGGATTCCTTTAGTATGGCCTATAGAATGGGCTGATCTGGTATCGATTTTGACCCCATTGAACTGCACTTGAGGTGGTTCCTTCATTACAAAAGTTGATCATTCTATCTTGCTACATTTCGAAACATATTTGTCATTTGTTCTTTCCATCTTCCTTCTGTCGTTCCTGGGAGAAACTTCTGTCAGATGGAGGAAATTTTTTTTTTTTTTGGCCTATTTATCAACCCCTCACTATTTCGAACACAAGAGTTAGACCCCTGTGTGTGCACTAGCGTCTACCAAGGAAGGAAGGAAGGAACAATAAAAATTGGTAACGGCAAAGCGATACCACCCTGATATTCAGGATTCCTTTAGTATAGCCTATAGGATGGGCCGATCTGGTATCGATTTTGACCCCATTGAATTGCACCTACTGTATGTTGGTACCTTTATTGCACAAGTTGATAATTCCATCTTGCTACATTTTGAAACATATTTGTCACCTGTGCTTTCCATCTTCCTTCTGTTGTTCCTGGGAGAAACAGAAATTTTTGTTTTGTTTTTTATAACCCACAACGGTTTTTGGACTATTAATAAACCCCTCACTATTTTGAACACAAGAGTTGGACCAGATGTAACATATGAGCCGGATTATATGTAAGAAATATGAAGGAAGAATAAAAATTGGTAACGGCAAAGCGATACCGCCCTGATATTCAGGATTCCTTTAGTATAGTCTATAGGATGCGCTGATCTGGTATCGATTTTGACCCCATTGAACTGCACTTAAGGTGGTTCCATCATTACAAAAGTTGATCATTCTATCTTGCTACATTTTGAAACATATTTGTCACCTGTTCTTTCCATCTTCCTTCTGTCGTTCCTGGGAGAAACTTCTGTCAGATGGAAAAAATTCTAATTTATTAAAAATGAAATCGCCAAACGCCGCGAATTTAGAAGTCCCTGAAGGTGGCGCAGACCCCAGAGGAGGCTCCAATCACGGTGCGATCCGTGAGATTTGTCTGCGAGGAATGTGTCAAAATGAACATATGCCTGACAGAAGTATTTGTTTCACCACTGAGAGAAGACTACAGATTTCTTTTTACATAATTAGAACTCGATACATAAGAAAGATTATGTCTCCTCCGTAGGATACCCAAGATGCACAAATTGTTTCCCGCACTGCGCGCAAGGCAGAGAGTAAATACACAGATGAAATTGGGAGTTCTCGTTCAGAAATTGTAGGCTACAGGCAGGGAAATTCTTGGCGCGCTGTATTACAGTGCACGCGGTATCAAACTAGTGGGCGTCTGTCAGATGGGGCTGGAGTGAAAAAGATCTCACAAACTCTGCAAGAGCTTCACACAATTTATGGGAAAATTTCGGTTAAAACTGAAAATATGCAGCGAGTGAGATATGACGGCTCTAGGAGACACAGATCCAGATTCCTGAGTCCCTGTGGCAGCAAAACGTCCACCCATATGTTCAAATATGTTAGTTAATAATCCCTCCATCCACGCAGTCTATGGGGCCCTTTACCATCTCTGTTATTACTATGGACCAGTGGGGTGCCAGTGCTGGGACCTTCCACCGTCAGACATTATTTTGCCAGCCTGCTTGTTGCTGGTTTCCACATAGTTATGGGCATGCAGGCACATTGTCTTGCAGGGTGTCTGACCATGAAAGATCCCGGTGCTGGTAGTTTTTTTTGGAGAAGCCCTTATCATTACAACTGTCAAGCTCGTCGGCATTTTGACATAAATCACTCTGTTAACCGTAACTTTAAAGGCCTTGTTCTTGAATGACGAAATTATAACCGAAGACTTAAAGAGGTTTTTGTGAGACTCATGGGCAAACCAAGAGGTAGGGAAGTCAGATGTTCCAGGGTCAGATACCAGGAGACCGTGTCAAGACTACGAGGTGTAAACTGAGGCATAGTCAGGTAACAGTCCAGGGTCAGATACCAGGAGAACTCGTTGTAGATACAAAGAGTAACCTGAGGTGTAGTTGGAGCACTCCACGGGGCCTTGGGGAATACTAGTCACCGGGACGGTGAAGGGTCAGGGGATGTCACGGGTGGCCCTACCCAGATTCGTGATCCTGAGGTGTCCACAAAAAGGAATGGATGGTGGAATGAGGATGAGGTTAAGGATGTGGTGGGTGTGCGGCCAGGGATTAGCCGCCGCTGCTGTCCTCTGGGGCGGAGGGTGTCGCAGCTCGGATGGTTCAGCACCCCACAGCTAGAGACAGGCCCCATGAAGGATGAAGGGGGTGGTAGTGGTGACCGGTGGCACCGGAGCGCGTTGCGACAACGCCGGCAATAAAGGGCTGACTCAGTTGTTGCGGTTCAAGGTCTTTTACTCACAGTCCGGTTGTCACCCTTGGAGTGCCGGTCTCTGCCGTGATGGGCCCCAGCCGATCCTGGAAAATTCAGAGGTCACTGCTGGTGTTCCCACTGTGTGTCCTTTCTGGTCGGGGTCCCTCCAACCTCGTGTATGGAAGATGGAACGGGCTGCAGGTGTTTCCTGCACTCTCCGCCGACCCTGTAATCCCCGGTACCTGTAGAGAGCCTGGGTTGAGCTACCTGCTCCAAGCCACAGGTCTTGTAGTGCTCCCAGAAGTGCAAAGGTGATGCCTGGACTGAGGTCCTGACTGTGCTCCTCACCCCAAGCTGTGCTCGGGGTTGACTCCCCTGAGTGTGAAGATGCTCCTTCCTTTTCCTCAAGTGGTGCCCGCCACCAGGTGGTTGACTTAATGACCAGGAAAGTCCCATGCCTCGTGATGGCCACCCCCCAATCTACCCTAGGCCAATCCCAGTGGGAAAGCACCTGTGTGTATGGTTTGTGAATGTGAGAAACACCAGCAATTAACCTCTTCCTTACCAGGGATGAGTACTGCGCCCTAAGTGAGATGCAGTACCCTGTGGCGACTGAAGCCTCAGGGGTGCCACATAGGTAACAGTCCGGGGTCAGATACCAGGCGAGCTCGTTGTAGATACAAAGAGTAACCTGAGGTGTAGTCAGGTAACAGTCCGGGGTCAGATACCAGAAAAACCCGTTGTAGATACAATGAGTAACCTGAGGTGTAGTCAGATAACAGTGTAGGGTCAGATACCAGGAGAACTTGTTGTAGATACGAAGAGTAACCTGAGGTGTAGTCAGGTAGCAGGTCAGGTTCAGAAAACAAGGAGAACATGTTGTGGATACAGAGAGCAAACAGAGGCGTAGTCAGGTAACAGTCCAGGGTCAGATACCAAGAGAGCTTGTCAAGACTACAAAGTGTAAACTGAGGCGTAGTCAGGTAACAGTCCAGGGTCAGATACCAAGAGAGCTTGTCAAGACTACAAAGTGTAAACTGAGGCGTAGTCAGGTAACAGTCCAGGGTCAGATACCAAGAGACCTTGTCAAGACTACAAAGTGTAAATTGAGGCGTAGTCAGGTAACAGTCCAGGGTCAGATGCCAGGAGAGCTTGTTGAGATACAAAGAGTAACCAGAGGTGTAGTCAAGTAGCGGGTCAGGGTCAGAAAACAAGGACATGTTGTGTATACAGAGAGCAAACAAAGGTGAAGTCAGGTAACAGTCCGGGGTCAGAATACCAGGAGGACACGTCATGGATACAAGGAATAAACAGAGGCATATTCCGGTAACGTTCCGAAGTCAGAATAAAAGGAGGATTACAGAACAGAGCAAAGGGTGGAGACAAACGGGTGGTCAGAGAAGGTCCAAAGTCAGACAGCAATAATCAGAAGCAGAGCACAGGAATACAGGCCAACAGCACCACTATAACAGACTGGCGGAGGTCTGGGAGAGACTGCTCAGCTAAGTAGCTGGGCAATCACTGGGAACAGGGAACACCTGAATAACCCAGAACCAGATTGGACGACTGAGCTGTCACTCACCAAACTGACAGCACCGCTCGCTCTGATCCCATAGTTACAGCAGACAGTCACACATTGTGTTATAGATGCACTGAGTGGAGGAATTGTGACCATTTTTCAGACTTTTGATATTGATGACCTCTCTCAGGGTCATCAGTGTCAGATTGGCAGGGGTCCAACACACAGCGGCTATCGGCTCCGATGGTGGTCATAGGTGAACATTGAATAGAGCTTATTAGCACAGCTTTACAGTCCAAGATCGACCGATTTTCATGGATGTCTGCATGTGCCCTCGGGTACGCTCAGTGCTCAGCCCAGTGCGAGCCACTGGGGATAACACCGTGATCAGCTGTAGTGTGCACCCCCCAAAAAATATGGAAAAACCTTGCCTATCCGCCCCCAGAAGTGATCTGTCTATGGCTGGGTACATGTTAACAGAGACCTGAACTACCCAATAAGTGACTTCCATTGTGTTTCAGGTCAAGTCCGGATCCCAAACCGAACTTTATCTAAAGTCCGTCTGTACCCACCAGACCAAACGTCCACGGGTCCGCTCATCTCTAATTCTGATCCTATCTTCTGTATTGAAGCATCTAATGAGCGTGTGGAAAGGTTATTGTGAATGGAAAAGGATCAGTGACATCGTCTTTTGTGTATAGAGGATTGTGTGTGGAGGATCTAATGAGCGGGTGCAAAGCTAATTATGAAGGGAAAAGGGGCAGTGCCATCGTCTTTTGTGTATAGAGGATCCTGTGTGAAGCATCTAATGAGCGTGTGCAAAGATCATTATGAAGGGAAAAGGGGCAGTGCCATCGTCTTTTGTGAATAGAGGATCCTGTGTGAAGCATCTAATGAGCGTGTGCAAAGATCATTATGAAGGGAAAAGGGGCAGTGCCATCGTCTTTTGTGAATAGAGGATTCTGTGTGGAGCATCTAATGAGCGTGTGCAAAGGTCATTGCGAAGGGAAAAGGGGCAGTGCCATCGTCTTTTGTGAATAGAGGATTCTGTGTGGAGCATCTAATGAGCGTGTGCAAAGGTCATTGCGAAGGGAAAAGGAGAGGTGACAGTCTTTTGTGAATAGAGGATCCTGTGTGGAGCATCTAATGAATATGTGCAAATGACACTGTGAAGGGGAAAGGAGCTGTGATATCATCTTTTGTGAATAGTGGATCCTGTGATATGCTGTGAATAGAGGCGTTACCTTTCATTAGAATCCTGCCTCTAATGATACTGAGGCTGCTGAAAACCATTCCGGAATAAAAAAGAAATTGTAAGTCTAAAGAAGCTCCAGTGTCCCAGTGTGAAAACAGCAAGATTACTAACCGTGTCAACAGAGGCGTTAGCTTTCATTACAATCCTGACTCTGATGATACTGAGGCTGCTGAAAACTATTATGGAATAAAAGAGAAAGTATAAGTCTAAAGAAGCCCCAGTGTCCCAGTGTGAAAACTGCAAGATTATTAATCATGTGAACAGAGGCATTACATTCCTGCCTCTGATGATACTGAGCTTGCTGAAAACCATTCCGGAACAAAAGTGAAAATATAAGTCTAAAGCAGCCAGAGTGTCCCAGTGTGAAAACTGCAATATTACTAATCATGTGAACAGAGGCGTTACTTTTCATTACATTCCTGCCTCTGATGATACTGAGCCTGCTGAAAACTACTCTGGAATAAAAGAGAAAGTATAAGTCTAAAGCAGCCCCAGTGTGAAAACTGCAAGATTACTAACCATGTGAATAGAGGCATTACCTTTCATTAGATTCCTGCCTCTGATGATATTAAGCCTGCTGAAAACCATTCCAGAATAAAAGAGAAAGTATAAGTCTAAAGAAGAAGTCTAAAGAACCCCCATTGTCCCAGTGTGAAAACTGCAAGATTACTAATCATGTGAATAGAGACGTTACCTTTCTTTACATTCCTGCCTCTGATGATACTGAGCCTGCTGAAAACTACTCTGGAATAAAAGAGAAAGTATAAGTCTAAAGCAGCCCCAGTGTGAAAACTGCAAGATACTAACCATGTGAATAGAGGCATTACCTTTCATTACATTCCTGCCTCTGATGATACTGAGCCTGCTGAAAGCCATTCCGGAATAAAAGAGAAAGAAGAAGTCTAAAGAAGCCCCAGTGTCCCAGTGTGAAAACTGCAAGATTACTAATCATATGCATAGAGGCATTACCTTTCATTACATTCCTGCCTCTGATGATACTAAGGCTGCTGAAAACCATTCCGGCAATAAAAGAGAAAGTATAAGTCTAAAGAAGAAGTCTAAAGAACCCCCATTGTCCCAGTGTGAAAACTGCAAGATTATGAATTATGTGAACAGAGGCATTACCTTTCATTACATTCCTGCCTCTGATGATACTGAGCCTGCTGAAAAACCTTCTGAAATAAGATTGTTTTATAATTTAAATTTGTGATAAATAGAAAAATGAAAAAAAAAATACATTTAGCCTACAATCCTATAAAAGGCCATTCCTAAGTAAAATCGACTCCTACATGTGAAGGAAGCCTGAAGGTGTCTCTGAATCCCTCTGACATCTTCCCTCTATCCCACACCTTCTCCAATCACATGGAAAGTTATAAATGACTCCTTGTAACCCAAAGAGTCGGTCAACTTCTCCGCTCAAGACTTTTAAGGAGGAAACATAAAAAAAAAAAAAAAAAAAAGTTGTTTTTTTTCTCTATCTTTTCTGCGACCCCTGAACTCCCGAACAACAATTTTATTTAGAAAGTTGATTTATTCATAAGCAAATAGGATACAGTGTGGATAAAGAACAAGGATCAGGAGGCAGTTATTAGATTAGGCGACTACAAAGGCCCCACTGTTGCGGCCGGCGGAGTCTCCGCAGTTACTGTACCTTTCAAAACTAATATGTAACCATATCGCTTTTAAAAGACTGATTCATATTACTCCCAAACCATGAGAAGTTCTGTCTCGTCCCCACCACAGGAAACTCGAGTCTGATTTTAATGAGCCTCATTTGGAATGTGGCCTTTGAAAAGTAGTACATTGGAAAAGATGGAACATTAAATTTTGTAATGATGTAAAACATCTTCAGTTTTTGACAGGACAATGGCGCTTATTGTGCTTTATAGCCCCAGTGGTGATTCAAAGGTCACTTTGTATATGACTCCATAGACAGGGGCAGCAGTGAATGAAAATTAGGTTACATGTGATCAACTTTATTATTAATCAGATGAAAATGGATTTTTAACATTTTTCTAATGAGCAACAGAGAGAAAAGGGAAAAAAGGAAAATACCAGGATCAGAGGAGGCGGGAGGAGGACAGTAAAGACCAGAAGTGTTTAGTGAATTACCGGGGAGGGGGACCCGGCGCTAATGTGAATTTACTGCCTAAAATTAAGCATTAAAAATGTGCAAGAAAAGGCTGCAATTTGCTATCTGCTGCTTATTTTTTTCTTTTTTTTTGTTTGCAATTATACTATGTCATGTTCAACAAGTACAGCGCTTGCACATGTCCAATTACAAGGAAATATTCCATCGGGATCCAGCCAGGTCCCCCGCTTCTTGTAGTGTCTGGTCTACAGTTCTCTCCGCTGCACTTGGGGAAATAAAACTGGTGTTAAAGGGACAAGACTTTATATTTGAGCATCCGGAAGATCAGCCTGGGGATACAACTGTAGGAACTGTGCAGCCTTGAAAGTGTTTAGCATGGGGAAATAAAACTGGTGTTAAAGGGACAAGACTTTATATTTGGGTATCCGGAAGATCAGCCTGGGGATACAACTGTAGGAACTGTGCAGCCTTGAAAGTTTTTAGCATGGGGAAATAAAACTGGTGTTAAAGGGACAAGACTTTATATTTGGGTATCCGGAAGATCAGCCTGGGGATACAACTGTAGGAACTGTGCAGCCTTGAAAGTTTTTATCATGGGGAAATAAAACTGGTGTTAAAGGGACAAGACTTTATATTTGGGTATCCGGAAGACCAGCCTGGGGATACAACTGTAGGAACTGTGCAGCCTTGAAAGTTTTTAGGATGGGGAAATAAAACTGGTGTTAAAGGGACAAGACTTTATATTTGGGTATCCGGAAGATCAGCCTGGGGATACAACTGTAGGAAGTGTGCAACCTTGAAAGATTTTAGGATGGGGAAATAAAACTGGTGTTAAAGGGACAAGACTTTATATGTGGGCATCCGGAAGATCAGCCTGGGGATACAACTGTAGGAACTGTGCAGCCTTGAAAGTTTTTAGCAAGGGAAGCTGCCTATTCCGGTCAGTTTGGGCAACCCATTAAGTCTCAGAGTTTGTATATACTTGTAGAACAGCCCTACTGGTCCAGCCAGGTCCCCCGCTTCTTGTAGTGTCTGGTCTACAGTTCTCTCCACTGCACTTGGGGAAATAAAACTGGTGTTAAAGGGACAAGACTTTTATATTTGGGCATCCGGAAGATCAGCCTGGGGATACAACTGTAGGAACTGTGCAGCCTTGAAAATTTTTAGCAAGGGAAGCTGCCTATGCCGGTCAGTTTGGGCAACCCATTAGGTCTCAGAGTTTGTGTATACTTGTAAAACGGCCCTACTGGTCTGTCTTAAGCCCGCTTTACATGCTACAATATATCTTACGATGTGTCGGCGGGGTCACGTCGTAAGTGACGCACATCCGGCATCGTATGGTACATTGTAACATGTAACAGCTACGTGCGATTGAGATTGAACGTTAAAACGTTCATCGCATGCACATCGCTCATTCCTCAAAAAATGAACGACAGGTTGTTCATTGTACCCGGGGTAGCGCACATCGCAGTGTGTGACACCCCGGGAACGATGAACAGAGCTTACCTGCGTCACGCGGCTCCCGGCAGGCTATGCAGAAGGAAGGAGGTGGGCGGGATGTTTCCATCCCACTCATCTCTGCCCCTCCGCTTCTATTGGCCGGCTGCCGCGTGACGTCGCTGTGACGCCGAACGTCCCTCCCACTCCAGGAAGTGGATGTTCGCCGCCCACATCGAGGTCGTATGGACGGGTAAGTACGTGTGATGGGGTTTAATCGTTTGTGCGGCACGTTCAACAAATTGAATGTGCCGCACATACGATGGGGGCGGTTACGATCGCATACGATATCGCATGCGAAATTGCAATGTGTAAAGCAGGCTTTAAAGGGAAAAGTCTTTATATTTGGGCATTCAAAAGATCAGCCTGTGGATACAACTGTAGGAACTGTGCAACCCTGAAAGTTTTTAGCAAGGGAAGCTGCCTATGTGGGTCAGTTTCGGCAACCCATTAAGTCTCAAAGTTTGTATATACTTGTAGAACAGCCCAACTGGTCTGTCTTACGGCCATGTGAATGAGGCAAAATGCCTTCCATCATTTTCCCTCAGGCTAGTTTCACACTTGCGTTTTTTTCCTTCAGTCACAATCCGCCGTTTTGGAAAACAGCGGAATCCATTAACGGATTCCGCTGCTTCCCATAGACTTGTATGGGCGACGCATTGTGACTGGTGGACCTGCGTTGCATCCGCCGGGCGGAAAGAACGCAGCATGTAGCGTTTTCCTGCGCTTCCCAGAGCCTCAAAAAAACACAATGTGCTGGGTTCCCTGTAGACTGTGAGCCCTCGCGGGCAGGGTCCTCTCTCCTCCTGTAGACTGTGAGCCCTCGCGGGCAGGGTCCTCTCTCCTCCTGTAGACTGTGAGCCCTCGCGGGCAGGGTCCTCTCTCCTCCTGTAGACTGTGAGCCCTCGTGCTCAGGGTCCTCTCTCCTCCTGTAGACTGTGAGCCCTCGCGGGCAGGGTCCTCTCTCCTCCTGTAGACTGTGAGCCCTCGTGCTCAGGGTCCTCTCTCCTCCTGTAGACTGTGAGCCCTCGCGGGCAGGGTCCTCTCTCCTCCTGTAGACTGTGAGCCCTCGCGGGCAGGGTCCTCTCTCCTCCTGTAGACTGTGCGCCCTCGCGGGCAGGGTCCTCTCTCCTCCTGTAGACTGTGAGCCCTCGCGGGTAGGGTCCTCTCTCCTCCTGTAGACTGTGAGCCCTCGCTGGCAGGGTCCTCTCTCCTCCTGTAGACTGTGAGCCCTCGCGGGCAGGGTCCTCTCTCCTCCTGTAGACTGTGCGCCCTCGCGGGCAGGGTCCTCTCTCCTGCTGTAGACTGTGAGTCCTCGCGGGTAGGGTCCTCTCTCCTCCTGTAGACTGTGAGCCCTCGCTGGCAGGGTCCTCTCTCCTCCTGTAGACTGTGAGCCCTCGCGGGCAGGGTCCTCTCTCCTCCTGTAGACTGTGCGCCCTCGCGGGCAGGGTCCTCTCTCCTCCTGTAGACTGTGAGTCCTCGTGGGCAGGGTCCTATCTCCTCCTGTAGACTGTGAGCCCTCGCGGGCAGGGTCCTCTCTCCTTCGGAATCTGTCATTTGACGGATTCCTGTGACGCATCCGTTTTTACACAACTGCGCATGCTCAGTTGAGTAAGTGTTGAAAAACAAAAAAGCTACAACAGATTCCGTTGTTTTGCAGGATCTGTCGCATCAGTTGTGCCACACATCCGTTACATCCGTCACACAACGCAATGCTACGGATGCCGCACAACGCAAGTGTGAAACTAGCCTCAGTCACAATCCATCGCTTTCAGAAAAAAACTGAATCCTGCAAAATAATTTACCAAATTCCGTTTTTTACCATAGACTTGTATTAACAACGGATTGCGACTGATGGCCTTGTGTTGCATTCGTCGCGCGATAGATCAGTCGTGGAATGACTGACCGTGGGGCTGAAGCAACACACAATGTATCGTTTTTCCAAGCGACGAAACAACGCACTGTGCAGGATTCCGTCGCAGTCCGGAATCCATCATTTTCTACTGAGCATTCTCAAATGAGGTGTAAATTAATTTCTGGTCAAAAAAATTGGTACGACGGATCCGTTTTTTTTTACAGGATCCGTCGCATCAGTTTTACCACGATCTGCAACGGATCCGTCGCATCAGTCACAAAATGGATGTAAAAAAACTCATGTGTGAAAGCCTGAGATGATCTTAAAGAGGAACAACCACCAGGATTTTCCTATATAAACTAAAGCCAGTGCTATACTGGCACTATCAGGCTGATTCTATACATACAGTGCTATACTGGCACTATCAGGCTGATTCTATACATACAGTGCTATACTGGCACTATCACGCTGATTCTATACATACCTGTAGTTGTGAGATCGGATGTATAGTTTCTGAAATACAGGCAAGTAAAGTTTGTGAAATGCACTGTTATTTGATTGATAGGTGCAACGGAATATCTAATAGGTGGGTCGGGTTTCGCTAGTTATTTCTGCCCCTGTCTGCTGCCTGTCCTTCCTCCCCCCTGACCTTTCTCCCTCCCTCCTTCCTCCTCCTGTAATAACAGAGACAGGGGGAGTAAGGACAAACATAACTATCAAAACCCAACCCACCTATTAGATATTCTGTTGCACCTATCAATCAAATAACAGTGTAATTCACAAACTTTACTTGCCTGTATTTCAGAAAGTATACATCCGATCTCAAAACTACAGGTATGTATAGAATCAGCCTGATAGCGCTGGTATAGCACTGGCTTTAGCTTATACAGGAATATCCTGGTGGTTGGTGCACTTTAAGTTGCCTATTTACTTTTAGTAATGTCAGCCAAACCTTTGTTAGAGAGGACAGTGCTTCCGAATAATCCCCCACTATATATATATATATGAACCTTTGGGTTCACTGAGTGTGCATGTGTTCTGAATAGGGAGAGGGGACACCACTGCCCCCTCCAGATTCCTGTAGTGGTGACTAATCTCCTTTAAAGTCCACCCTTAGCGTGTTTTATTTGATTTACTCATCTGTTGGCCACCACTAATGTGCGTTTACTGAATCAATTAAAATTAGAGAAGAGCAAACCCAATGATTGATTGTTTTTTGGGCTGAACATCGACTTTCCAAAAAATAAAAAAATGGTTTAGGTGCTTTGCGTATGCTGACCACTCGAGCCAGCATCATACTCGGGTATGCTCATTGTTCAGCCTAGTGCTTGAATGGGGCGCACTGGGGGTAACAACAGTGTGATGTGATGTAGTGCGCAACCCCCCCCCTCCTTCAAAAAAATACAGCCCACCCTCCCATGTTGTGCTTGTGGTTGGCTGCATGTGGGTGGAGATCCAAACTGCCAATCAGTGACTTCCATTGAGGTTCGGGTCAAGTCCGAACCCGTGGAGGGTCGTTTTGTCTGCACCCACCAATCCGAACTTCCACGGGTGTACTAATCTCTAATTAAAACACATTGCGGTCTTCTACCGTTTCCAGCACTGCTCCAGTCCTCTCCTGGATCATGTGACTGTAGTTGTGACCAGATGGCTCACCTAGCGCTTCAGTGTGGACTGGAAGTCTATGAGATGCAGAACAAGGCTCTCCTAGACTTACTTTAAGAAAAGAACTGTCTACTGTGTGAGTAAGGAAGAGCTAAGATCACATAATGGGGCAGAGATACCGTAGTAGCGCTGCAAACGGCAGAAGACCGCAAGCCGTAAGAACAACTGATAAGCTACTAATGGTTGCATATATTTTTTTTTGCTACATTTTTTCCTCCACTGTTATCTGGATAAAAAAAAGTGACAAGAAGGTCAAGTGATGAAAAAGTGACAAGAAGGTCATTTGATGAAAAAGTGGCAAGAAGGTCAAGTTCAAGGGACCAAAGAGGTTTTTTTTGTTCTTGCTGAAATGTAAACTCTTCCTCCGAAAGTAACGCAACAGTGGTCGGACTTAATTCCGATAAAAACAATGATAAGGTACTAATGGTTGCACATAGTTTTCTTTGCTACATTTTTTCCTTCACTGTCATCTGGATGAAAAAGTGACAAGAAGGTCAAGTGATGAAAAAGTGGCAAGAAGGTCAAGTTCAAGGGATCAAAGAGGTTTTCTTGTTCTTGCTGAAATGCAAACTCTTCCTCCGAAATTAACGCAACAGTGGTCAGACTTTATTTTCATTAGCCCACACCTTTGTTTTCACTAAACTTTATTAGCTCAAATGTGAGTGACAAACCCCTTGTACCCTACTAAATGTATATAAGATACTTAAAGCAAAAAGAAAGCAATGTGTCTTATTATAGTATCATCTTTAGCTGAGACTGCCCCTTTAAGAGTGAAGGAACGTTTCTTTGTGAAACTTATTTGTTCTTTACAATATTCAGAGATGGAAGGAAATTCCCCGAAGATCTGCGAGCGATTTGGAGCTGATTAAAACTCACTAATACAGCACTAAACCTTCCAATGCTCGAGGAACCAAAAACGCAATCAAACAAAATACTTCACTTATCTCAAAACATTGGAAATTGTAACCTAATTCATTTAGAAATAAGTGTTCGCTATTTGTTTCCTCTGAGCTTGGAACAGTCAGAACAGAATCAGCCGAGTAAGTGTTGTCTTCATCAGGTTATTGAGAGCGCTTTGATTGCAAGCTTTTACGACTAATTGGCAGCCCCTATTCTTATTTTAAACCCCCCATCAATCATCAGAAGCAGAAGTACAGAACAAACTTTACTTCTCAGCTACATTGGCTGATTTAATTCAAACTGCAGATTTTTATGAGATTTTTGGCCATATAGAACAGTATTATAGTAGTTATATTCTTGTACATAGGGGCAGTATTATAGTAGTTATATTCTTGTACATAGGGGCAGTATTATAGTAGTTCTATTCTTGTACATAGGCACAGTATTATAGTAGTTATATTCTTGTACATAGGGGGCAGTATTATAGTAGTTATATTTTTGTACATAGGAGGCAGTATTATAGTAGTTATCTTCTTGTACATAGGAGCAGTATTTTATATTCTTGTACATAGGGGCAGTATTATAGTAGTTATATTCTTGTATATAGGGGCAGTATTATAGTAGTTATGTTCTTGTTCATAGGGGCAGTATTATAGTAGTTATATTCTTGTACATAAGGGCAGTATTATAGCAGTTATATTCTTGTACATAGGAGCAGTATTATAGTAGTTATATTCTTGTACATAGGGGGCAGTATTATAGTAGTTATATTCTTGTACATAGGGGCAGTATTATAGTAGTTATATTCTTGTACATAGGGACAGTATTATAGTAGTTATATTCTTGTACATAGGGGCAGTATTATAGTAGTTATATTCTTGTATATAGGGGCAGTATTATAGTAGTTATGTTCTTGTTCATAGGGGCAGTATTATAGTAGTTATATTCTTGTACATAGGGGGCAGTATTATAGTAGTTATATTCTTGTACATAAGGGCAGTATTATAGCAGTTATATTCTTGTACATAGGGGGCAGTATTATAGTAGTTACATTTTTGTACATAGGAGGCAGTATTATAGTAGTTATCTTCTTGTACATTGGAGCAGTATTTTATATTCTTGTACATAGGGGCAGTATTATAGTAGTTATGTTCTTGTTCATAGGGGCAGTATTATAGTAGTTATATTCTTGTACATAGGGACAGTATTATAGTAGTTATATTCTTGTACATAGGGGGCAGTATTATAGTAGTTATATTCTTGTACATAAGGGCAGTATTATAGCAGTTATATTCTTGTACATAGGGGGCAGTATTATAGTAGTTACATTTTTGTACATAGGAGGCAGTATTATAGTAGTTATCTTCTTGTACATTGGAGCAGTATTTTATATTCTTGTACATAGGGGCAGTATTATAGTAGTTATGTTCTTGTTCATAGGGGCAGTATTATAGTAGTTATATTCTTGTACATAAGGGCAGTATTATAGTAGTTATATTCTTGTACATAAGGGCAGTATTATAGTAGTTATATTCTTGTACATAGGGGCAGTATTATAGTAGTTATATTCTTGTACATAAGGGCAGTATTATAGTAGTTATATTCTTGTACATAGGGGCAGTATTATAGTAGTTATATTCCTGTATATAGGGGCAGTATTATAGCAGTTATATTCTTGTACATAGGGGCAGTATTTTATATTCTTGTACATAGGAGGCAGTATTATAGTAGTTATCTTCTTGTACATAGGAGCAGTATTTTATATTCTTGTACATAGGGGCAGTATTATAGTAGTTATGTTCTTGTATATAGGGGCAGTATTATAGTAGTTATGTTCTTGTTCATAGGGGCAGTATTATAGTAGTTATATTCTTGTACATAAGGGCAGTATTATAGCAGTTATATTCTTGTACATAGGGGCAGTATTATAGCAGTTATATTCTTGTACATAGGGGGCAGTATTATAGCAGTTATATTCTTGTACATAGGGGGCAGTATTATAGTAGTTATATTCTTGTATATAGGGGCAGTATTATAGTAGTTATGTTCTTGTTCATAGGGGCAGTATTATAGTAGTTATATTCTTGTACATAAGGGCAGTATTATAGCAGTTATATTCTTGTACATAGGGGCAGTATTATAGCAGTTATATTCTTGTACATAGGGGGCAGTATTATAGTAGTTATATTCTTGTACATAGGGGCAGTATTATAGTAGTTATATTCTTGTACATAGGCACAGTATTATAGTAGTTATATTCTTGTACATAGGGGCAGTATTATAGTAGTTATATTCTTGTACATAGGGGGCAGTATTATAGTAGTTATATTTTTGTACATAGGAGGCAGTATTATAGTAGTTATCTTCTTGTACATAGGAGCAGTATTTTATATTCTTGTACATAGGGGCAGTATTATAGTAGTTATGTTCTTGTTCATAGGGGCAGTATTATAGTAGTTATATTCTTGTACATAAGGGCAGTATTATAGTAGTTATATTCTTGTACATAAGGGCAGTATTATAGTAGTTATATTCTTGTACATAGGGGCAGTATTATAGTAGTTATATTCTTGTACATAAGGGCAGTATTATAGTAGTTATATTCTTGTACATAGGGGCAGTATTATAGTAGTTATATTCCTGTATATAGGGGCAGTATTATAGCAGTTATATTCTTGTACATAGGGGCAGTATTATAGTAGTTATATTCTTGTACATAGGGGGCAGTATTATAGTAGTTATATTCTTGTACATAGGGGCAGTATTATAGTAGTTATATTCTTGTACATAGGCACAGTATTATAGTAGTTATATTCTTGTACATAGGGGCAGTATTATAGTAGTTATATTCTTGTACATAGGGGGCAGTATTATAGTAGTTATATTTTTGTACATAGGAGGCAGTATTATAGTAGTTATCTTCTTGTACATAGGAGCAGTATTTTATATTCTTGTACATAGGGGCAGTATTATAGTAGTTATGTTCTTGTTCATAGGGGCAGTATTATAGTAGTTATATTCTTGTACATAAGGGCAGTATTATAGTAGTTATATTCTTGTACATAAGGGCAGTATTATAGTAGTTATATTCTTGTACATAGGGGCAGTATTATAGTAGTTATATTCTTGTACATAGGGGCAGTATTATAGTAGTTATATTCTTGTACATAAGGGCAGTATTATAGTAGTTATATTCTTGTACATAGGGGCAGTATTATAGTAGTTATATTCCTGTATATAGGGGCAGTATTATAGCAGTTATATTCTTGTACATAGGGGCAGTATTTTATATTCTTGTACATAGGAGGCAGTATTATAGTAGTTATCTTCTTGTACATAGGAGCAGTATTTTATATTCTTGTACATAGGGGCAGTATTATAGTAGTTATATTCTTGTATATAGGGGCAGTATTATAGTAGTTATGTTCTTGTTCATAGGGGCAGTATTATAGTAGTTATATTCTTGTACATAAGGGCAGTATTATAGTAGTTATATTCTTGTACATAAGGGCAGTATTATAGTAGTTATATTCTTGTACATAGGGGCAGTATTATAGTAGTTATATTCTTGTACATAAGGGCAGTATTATAGTAGTTATATTCTTGTACATAGGGGCAGTATTATAGTAGTTATATTCCTGTATATAGGGGCAGTATTATAGCAGTTATATTCTTGTACATAGGGGCAGTATTATAGTAGTTATATTCTTGTATATAGGGGGCAGTATTATAGTAATTATATTCTTGTACATAGGAGCAGTATTATAGTAGTTATATTCTTGTACATAGGAGCAGTATTATAGTAGTTATATTCTTGTACATAGGAGCAGTATTATAGTAGTTATATTCTTGTACATAGGGGCAGTATTATAGTAGTTATATTCTTGTACATAAGGGCAGTATTATAGTAGTTATATTCTTGTACATAAGGGCAGTATTATAGTAGTTATATTCTTGTACATAGGGGCAGTATTATAGTAGTTATATTCTTGTACATAAGGGCAGTATTATAGTAGTTATATTCTTGTACATAGGGGCAGTATTATAGTAGTTATATTCCTGTATATAGGGGCAGTATTATAGCAGTTATATTCTTGTACATAGGGGCAGTATTTTATATTCTTGTACATAGGAGGCAGTATTATAGTAGTTATCTTCTTGTACATAGGAGCAGTATTTTATATTCTTGTACATAGGGGCAGTATTATAGTAGTTATATTCTTGTATATAGGGGCAGTATTATAGTAGTTATGTTCTTGTTCATAGGGGCAGTATTATAGTAGTTATATTCTTGTACATAAGGGCAGTATTATAGTAGTTATATTCTTGTACATAAGGGCAGTATTATAGTAGTTATATTCTTGTACATAGGGGCAGTATTATAGTAGTTATATTCTTGTACATAAGGGCAGTATTATAGTAGTTATATTCTTGTACATAGGGGCAGTATTATAGTAGTTATATTCCTGTATATAGGGGCAGTATTATAGCAGTTATATTCTTGTACATAGGGGCAGTATTATAGTAGTTATATTCTTGTACATAGGGGGCAGTATTATAGTAGTTATATTCTTGTACATAGGGGCAGTATTATAGTAGTTATATTCTTGTACATAGGGGGCAGTATTATAGTAGTTATATTCTTGTACATAGGGAGCAGTATTATAGTAGTTATATTCTTGTACATAGGGGCAGTATTATAGTAGTTATATTCTTGTATATAGGGGGCAGTATTATAGTAATTATATTCTTGTACATAGGAGCAGTATTATAGTAGTTATATTCTTGTACATAGGAGCAGTATTATAGTAGTTATATTTTTGTACATAGGAGCAGTATTATAGTAGTTATATTCTTGTACATAGGGGCAGTATTATATTGTTACATTACAATCTGCTAGCATGTACCTGGGCTGTGGTAGAACATCTGTGAGAAGAGGATGGGGTTTTTATAAGAAGTGGTTCTGCGGTATCTTGGGTGCACAATCTCTCATTAGGGCTCTTTTTTTCTCCACTTCAAAAAGAGGTTCTGCATGAGCTGAGGCGTGTAATAAAGCTTGTATTGTAAATTATTAGAATGTGATATACTCCACAGTGATCTTTACATTAGGACCCGTCCCATATACTGTCCCTATAGGCCCCATAGTAGCATGGCCCTATATAAAGGATACAGAGAGACCCTCAATGAAGTCTCTATTCTATATTATTTCTAAGAGGAGACAGGGAAATGTCATCCGGATTCTGCATCAATCAAATTTTAATACAATTCATTATTTAATAAATATAATCCTCTTATCCTATGCAAGAAAACATCATGAAAAATTCAGAGGCCTTCATAGGCGCATACAATGTGGCTGGATGTATTTGCTCCATAAATACTACATTACTGTGTGTCACTTCTTCTTTATTCCTCCAGAGGTAATGGTGACGTTCCCCTCCTTTCATTATTATGTTAATCAATCTGGAGACAAATCCCCCCATCTGGGAACTTCTTATTTTACTGATTTTCTTCTTTAAATCTTAGATTTATTTATTTTTTTTATTATTTTTATTTGAAAAGGGGGCGAGAAATTAAAAAATAAAAAAACCCAAACACATTCTCTTACATAACACATAATCCGTGCATCTGCGCTTTCTGCGTCGGGTGGAAGCACCATATGGTTTTAATTAAAATAATAGTTGTAGAGAACCTGCTGTATGGATAAGGCTTATCATATCTATATTTCACAGCAACATGGCTGCTTCATTCTATAAACAGCGCCACCCCTGTCTACAGGATGCGTGGGGAATTACAGGTCAGACCCTTGTATTTCATATAAGTGTGTAATGCAGTCACTACTTACGAGTTGTACAAACAGAAGAGTAGTCAGGAAAGCCGGGGTCTGGTAACAGGAGGACATGCGTAGATTCAGGGGGTACACAGAGGTGAGGTAAGGTCACAATATAGGGGTCAGAAGTCTAGGAGGGCACATACTAGATTCAGAGAGTACACAGAGGCGCAGTCAAATCTCTATCCGAGGGTCAGAATTCCGGGAAGGCACATAATGGATTCAGGGAGAAAACTGAGACATGGTCAGGTAACGGTCCAAGGTCAAAAGCCAGGAGGTCATGACAGAAACTGGGAAGGCACATAATGGATTCAGGGAAAAAACTGATATATGGTCAGGTAACGGTCCAAGGTCAAAAGACAGAAGGTCATGACAGGAACAGGGAGCCAGCAGAGAAGAGTCAAATAATGGTCTGGGGTCAGGAAACAAAAATCCGAACACAGGCAGCAACACAGGCCAACAGCACAACAACTGAACCAGAATGTACGACTGGCAAGGTTCCGGGAGAGCATGCTCCTTAAAGAAGCAGAGCCTGAGGTCAGGTCTCAATCTGACGGTTAGAATTCCAGGAAGGCACCTAATGTATTCAGGGAGAAAACTTAAACGTCCTCAGGTAACGGTCCGAGGTCAAAAGCTAGGAGGTCACAACAGGAACAAGGAGCGGGCAGAGAGAAGTCAAAACAACAGTGTCGGGGTCAAGAAACAATAGCTCAGAACACTAGTAGAAACACAAGCCAACAGCACAACAGCTGAACCAGAATGTACGACTGGCAAGGTTCTGGGGGAGCATGCTCAGTAAAGAAGCAGAGCAGTTACCCAGAAGGTGGAACACCTGAGTAATCAGCACCTCCCAGAACCAGCATGGAATCCTGCGCTGTCAATCAACCTGCCAGCTCAGTAGCTCAGGAAAACACAGCAGAGGAGCTCCTAATGTGCAAGATGCTCTTCATAGAGGAATCATGTCACTGCCAGCTCAGTAGTCCAGGAAAGTGCAGCGGAGCATCTCCTAGTGCAAGATGCTCTGCACAGAGGAATCGTGACAAAGTGGAGTTGTAATGCCAGTTGTTGCCTGTAGACAGGTGTGGCGCTGTTTCTAGAAGAATACAGTCAGCTTTGTCTACTCCTTTAGTAATTGCGGTGCCCATAGGAGCTGACGGTAAGGTGGGGGGATATAAATACCATTCTGGGTCTGGAGCACGTCCTTCAGCTGTGTGGTTTGCTGACACATATTTGTGTTTGTACCTTACCTGCACGTTGCACTCCATGTGATTGCTGATACAGTATGGTATCTACATTGTTGCAATTGATGACTTGATAAGTAACTTATTTTTCATTCCCAAGAAAACAATTGCACCCCAAATCTCTAATGGAATTTTCTATTTTTCTTATCAAGTATTAAAGTGCACCAATCACCAGGATTTTAATATTTAACCTAAAGCCTGTGCTATACTGGCACTATCAGGCTGAGTCTACACATACAGTGCTATACTGGCACTATCAGGCTGAGTCTATACATACAGTGCTATACTGGCACTATCAGGCTGATTCTATACATACAGTGCTATACTGGCACTATCATGCTGATTCTATACATACAGTGCTATACTGCCACTATCAGGCTGATTCTATACATACAGTGCTATACTGGCACTATCAGGCTGATTCTATACATACAGTGCTATACTGGCACTATCAGGCTGATTCTATACATACAGTGCTATACTGGCACTATCAGGCTGATTCTATACATACAGTGCTATACTGGCGCTATCAGGCTGATTCTATACATACAGTGCTATACTGGCACTATCAGGCTGAGTCTATACATACAGTGCTATACTGGCACTATCAGGCTGATTCTATACATACAGTGCTATACTGGCACTATCAGGCTGATTCTATACATACAGTGCTATACTGGCACTATCAGACTGATTCTATACATACAGTGCTATACTGGCGCTATCATGCTGATTCTATACATACAGTGCTATACCGGCACTATCAGGCTGATTCTATACATACAGTGCTATACTGGCACTATCAGGCTGATTCTATACATACAGTGCTATACTGGCACTATCAGGCTGATTCTATACATACAGTGCTATACTGGCACTATCAGGCTGATTCTATACATACAGTGCTATACTGGCGTTATCAGGCTGATTCTATACATACAGTGCTATACTGGCACTATCAGGCTGAGTCTATACATACAGTGCTATACTGGCACTATCAGGCTGATTCTATACATACAGTGCTATACTGGCACTATCAGGCTGATTCTATACATACAGTGCTATACTGGCACTATCAGGCTGATTCTATACATACAGTGCTATACTGGCACTATCAGGCTGATTCTATACATACAGTGCTATACTGGCGCTATCATGCTGATTCTATACATACAGTGCTATACTGGCACTATCAGGCTGATTCTATACATACAGTGCTATACTGGCACTATCAGGCTGATTCTATACATACAGTGCTATACTGGCACTATCAGGCTGATTCTATACATACAGTGCTATACTGGCGCTATCAGGCTGATTCTATACATACAGTGCTATACTGGCGCTATCATGCTGATTCTATACATACAGTGCTATACTGGCGCTATCATGCTGATTCTATACATACAGTGCTATACTGGCACTATCAGGCTGATTCTATACATACAGTGCTATACTGGCACTATCAGGCTGATTCTATACATACAGTGCTATACTGGCGCTATCAGGCTGATTCTATACATACAGTGCTATACTGGCACTATCAGGCTGAGTCTATACATACAGTGCTATACTGGCACTATCAGGCTGATTCTATACATACAGTGCTATACTGGCACTATCAGGCTGATTCTATACATACAGTGCTATACTGGCGCTATCAGGCTGATTCTATACATACAGTGCTATACTGGCACTATCAGGCTGATTCTATACATACAGTGCTATACTGGCACTATCAGGCTGATTCTATATATACAGTGCTATACTGGCACTATCAGGTTGATTCTATACATACAGTGCTATACTGGCACTATCAGGCTGATTCTATACATACAGTGCTATACTGGCACTATCAGGCTGATTTTATACATACAGTGCTATACTGGCACTATCAGGCTGATTCTATACATACAGTGCTATACTGGCACTATCAGGCTGATTCTATACATACAGTGCTATACTGGCACTATCAGGCTGATTCTATACATACAGTGCTATACTGGCACTATCAGGCTGATTCTATACATACAGTGCTATACTGGCACTATCAGGCTGATTCTATACATACAGTACTATACTGGCACTATCAGGCTGATTCTATACATACAGTGCTATACTGGCGCTATCAGGCTGATTCTATACATACAGTGCTGTACTGGCACTATCAGGCTGATTCTATACATACAGTGCTATACTGGCACTATCAGGCTGAGTCTATACATACAGTGCTGTACTGGCGCTATCAGGCTGATTCTATACATACAGTGCTGTACTGGCACTATCAGGCTGATTCTATACATACAGTGCTATACTGGCACTATCAGGCTGAGTCTATACATACAGTGCTATACTGGCGCTATCAGGCTGATTCTATACATACAGTGCTATACTGGCACTATCAGGCTGATTCTATACATGCAGTGCTATACTGCACTATCAGGCTGATTCTATACATAAAGTGCTATACTGGCACTATCAGGCTGATTCTATACATACCTTTAGGTGTCAGATAGGATGTATAAGTTTTGAAACACAAGTAAAGTTTGTAAAATGAGCAGCTTTTTGAGTGACAGCAGCTACCAATCAGCTAATACCTGGGGTAGGTATTCATAGTGATCCCCGCTGACCTGCTTGTTGTTCCTCCCCCTGTTAGTAAAACGATTCTATAATAGAATTAGCATAAATAAGTGACTAGAAGGACCTGTGCTGATGTCATACCCATGTGACCAGAAGGGGCGGGGCATCAGCCAATAGAAAAATAATGTTGCTTCCTAGTATCAGCTATGTTGGCTGTGGCCCTGCCCTTTCTGTTCACATGGGTATGACATCAGCACAGGACGTTCTAGCCACTTAGTAACACGATTCTATAATAGAACTAGCATAAATAACAGGGGGGAGGGTATAACTATGAATACCCACCCCAGCAATCAGCTTTTTTCTATATTTTCAATGTCAGCCCCTTTCTGTATTCCTAACTGAGCATTTTCTAATTCGGGAGCTTTTTTTGCTGCTGAGTTAGACTGGTCCTGATGGATCTGGCCCTCCGTGTAGTTGACCATTAGTTCTTAACTGTTGTGGTTTCTGAAGCTGGACCCAGATAGGTCTGCTATCTACCCGATCGTTTTTTTTCTCTCCAAGAAGGACAATTATCAACCATTTACAGGATGAATGCTAAATGGTTAATCTCTGGGACCCCCATGATTACTAGTGTGGAGGTACCAAACCTTCATTCTTTACCGTAGGTTGAGCCGAATGGTGGTTCATGCACACAGCTCCTCCGTTCAGTATCGAACTGAGTGATCCTCTTGGCTATCTACCACATGAGGGGATTCAGGACCACCATTTCAGGGGTCTGTATACACTAAAAAGCCGAGGCCCTCAGCTTTCAGAAATGTATGACTTACCCTTTTAAAGAAGGTTTTAGCTTCATGAGACCATCCCTTTTAATGAATTATGGTGTTTCTAGAGGCAGCCATCACACGGGATTCGGACCCCCTCTATAGCAGTGGTCCCCAACCTCTTACCTTAAGAGCCACATTCAGCACGGAGATATGGCCACCAACCACATCCATAGCCTCCTCCCCACATCATAGTGACACACAGAGCCCCCCATTATTGGTATATTGACAGCCATGACTTTCCCACAGAAAGAAAAGTGAGACCTTAAAGGCAGTATACTTATATCCAGGGGTTCCCACTTTATATATCCAGGGGTTCCCACTTTATATATCCAGGGGTTCCCACTTTATATATCCAGGAGTTCCCACTTTATATATCCAGGGGTTCCCACTTTATATATCCAGGGGTTCTCACTTTATATATCCATCCAGGGGTTCCCACTTTATATATCCAGGGGTTCCCACTTTATATATCCAGGGGTTCCCACTTTATATATCCATCCAGGGGTTCTCACTTTATATATCCAGGGGTTCTCACTTTATATATCCAGGGGTTCTCACTTTATATATCCAGGGGTTCCCACTTTATATATCCAGGGGTTCCCACTTTATATATCCAGGGGTTCCCACTTTATATATCCAGGGGTTCCCACTTTATATATCCAGGGGTTCCCACTTTATATATCCAGGGGTTCCCACTTTATATATCCAGGAGTTCCCACTTTATATATCCAGGGGTTCCCACTTTATATATCCAGGGGTTCCCACTTTATATATCCAGGAGTTCCCACTTTATATATCCAAGGGGTTCCCACTTTATATATCCAGGGGCTCCCACTTTATATATCCAGGGGTTCTCACTTTATATATCCAGGGGTTCCCACTTTATATATCCAAGGGGTTCCCACTTTATATATCCAGGGGTTCCCACTTTATATATCCAGGGGTTCCCACTTTATATATCCAGGGGTTCCCACTTTATATATCCAGGGGTTCTCACTTTATATATCCATCCAGGGGTTCCCACTTTATATATCCAGGGGTTCCCACTTTATATATCCAGGGGTTCCCACTTTATATATCCAGGGGTTCCCACTTTATATATCCAGGGGTTCCCACTTTATATATCCAGGAGTTCCCACTTTATATATCCAGGGGTTCCCACTTTATATATCCAGGGGCTCCCACTTTATATATCCAGGGGTTCCCACTTTATATATCCAGGGGTTCCCACTTTATATATCCAGGAGTTCCCACTTTATATATCCAGGGGTTCCCACTTTATATATCCATCCAGGGGTTCCCACTTTATATATCCAGGAGTTCCCACTTTATATATCCAAGGGGTTCCCACTTTATATATCCAGGGGTTCCCACTTTATATATCCAGGAGTTCCCACTTTATATATCCAGGGGTTCCCACTTTATATATCCAGGAGTTCCCACTTTATATATCCATCCAGGGGTTCCCACTTTATATATCCAGGGGTTCCCACTTTATATATCCAGGGGTTCCCACTTTATATATCCAGGGGTTCCCACTTTATATATCCAGGAGTTCCCACTTTATATATCCAGGGGTTCTCACTTTATATATCCAGGGGTTCCCACTTTATATATCCAGGGGTTCTCACTTTATATATCCAGGGGTTCCCACTTTATATATCCAGGGGTTCCCACTTTATATATCCAGGGGTTCCCACTTTATATATCCAGGAGTTCCCACTTTATATATCCAGGGGTTCCCACTTTATATATCCAGGGGTTCTCACTTTATATATCCAGGGGTTCCCACTTTATATATCCAGGAGTTCCCACTTTATATATCCAGGGGTTCCCACTTTATATATCCAGGAGTTCCCACTTTATATATCCATCCAGGGGTTCCCACTTTATATATCCAGGGGTTCCCACTTTATATATCCAGGAGTTCCCACTTTATATATCCAGGGGTTCCCACTTTATATATCCAGGGGTTCCCACTTTATATATCCAGGGGTTCCCACTTTATATATCCAGGAGTTCCCACTTTATATATCCAGGGGTTCTCACTTTATATATCCAGGGGTTCCCACTTTATATATCCAGGGGTTCCCACTTTATATATCCAGGGGCTCCCACTTTATATATCCAGGGGTTCCCACTTTATATATCCAGGGGTTCTCACTTTATATATCCAGGGGTTCCCACTTTATATATCCAGGGGTTCCCACTTTATATATCCAGGGGCTCCCACTTTATATATCCAGGGGCTCCCACTTTATATATCCAGGGGTTCCCACTTTATATATCCAGGGGTTCCCACTTTATATATCCAGGGGTTCTCACTTTATATATCCAGGGGTTCCCACTTTATATATCCAGGGGTTCCCACTTTATATATCCAGGGGTTCCCACTTTATATATCCAGGAGTTCCCACTTTATATATCCAGGGGCTCCCACTTTATATATCCAGGGGTTCCCACTTTATATATCCAGGGGTTCTCACTTTATATATCCAGGGGCTCCCACTTTATATATCCAGGGGTTCCCACTTTATATATCCAGGAGTTCCCACTTTATATATCCAAGGGGTTCCCACTTTATATATCCAGGGGTTCCCACTTTATATATCCAGGGGTTCCCACTTTATATATCCAGGAGTTCCCACTTTATATATCCAAGGGGTTCCCACTTTATATATCCAGGGGTTCCCACTTTATATATCCAGGGGTTCCCACTTTATATATCCAGGGGTTCCCACTTTATATATCCAGGGGTTCCCACTTTATATATCCAGGGGTTCCCACTTTATATATCCAGGGGTTCCCACTTTATATATCCAGGGGTTCTCACTTTATATATCCAGGGGTTCTCACTTTATATATCCAGGGGCTCCCACTTTATAGCACCCCTGTAACTGGCAGTATCACCCCATCTCCAGCTTATATCCCCACCACCGGTATATGTGCATCCAGATCGGACTACTCACACATGTCACCATCTGGAGACCTTCTCTGCCTTCATGGCTGTTTGCTGGACCCGGTGCTTATGCAGCCAGCTCGCAGACCTCCATAAGGCACATCACAGACCCCCGAGCCACAGAATAGGGACTCTGTACCCTCAGATTTTGCCGCCGCAAACCTGCGGATTTATCTGGATTTTCTAGATAAATCCGCAGGTTTTAGCATGTACAGTCACTCCCCATGTTATCCTATGGGACATGTGGAGTGCTGTGTCCATGCTGCGGATGTCCCACAGCCACACGTAACTGCATGTCAATTATTTCTGTGGAAATACCTGCCGAATTCCCGGCCCTCCACTATACAGATAGAGGCCGGGACTTCCGCAGGTAAGGCGCATGAATGTCCGCGGGTTTACCGCAGCTATTTCGCTGGAATCCCGCAGCTAAGTATAGCTGCAGATTCCGGGGATCAGCTGCGGGAAACCTACGGATATAGTGAGTTGCTACGCAAATATAACAATATCTTCAGAAACACCACTTACAAATTCTCTCACTGTTTGAGTGTTGACTGGAGCGGAGAAGCGCACAGGGATAACATTTTTAAATATTGTTTTACCACGTTTGTTTCTAGAGCAGCAGTTCAAAGCAGCATCTAAATGAGCAGTTTCTAAATAATATTTGGAAGAGGAGGAAGCTAAACAATGTAATGGTAATGGAGTATATCTTGTGACCTGGTTGACACATGGCGAGGTTACAGAAGTTGAAAAAAGACCTAGTTCAACCTTCCTCCACTAATGATATATTTTGTCATTAAATCATTGCTAACCGACAATGTTGTGTGTAGTGAGTAAATCATTCAGACCTATTTTAAAAGTTGATATAGTGTCAACCATTACTACCTCTTGTGGTCGGCATTCCACAATCTGACTGCTCTAACTGTAAAGAACCCTTTCCTATTGAGGTGCGTTATTAGTTTCAGGACCATTCTGATTGGGTACACCTTCCCGCACTGGAATGGCTTGTGTGTTTTTTGAATAAAAAAAAATGTTAACTACGTACCCTATGTTTCTTACATGTGTTACCATTTACTTCCAACAATGTGAATACACATTATGTCTATATTCCAGGTTTTTTCTGTTGATGGTCACATCGTGCATCTGCATATCTAATATATAAAGCTGAATGTGTGTGTATGTATGTCCGGGATTGGCATCTGCACCGTTGCAGCTACAGCCACAAAATTTTGCACACTCACACTTCTGGACCCAGAGAGCGCCATAGGCTATGTTTTGAGGGCAAATTTTAACCCTGCGCTTTACAGTTATTCACCAAAAAACCTGCCTCCATTAAAGCGAATGGAGCTGGCAGCCACAGTGCAGCCAGAACTTCAGAAGAATGCGCAGCCACGCCCTTATATGGAATGTTGGCGTGTCACAATGCAGCCAGGGAAAGAGACAGACAGGGAAAGAGGCAGACACAGACAGGGTAAGAAATAGACATAGACAGGGTAAGAGACAGACACAAAGAGACAGACTGACAGGGAAAGAGACAGACAGGGAAAGAGACAGACACAGACAAAGAGACAGAGACAGACACAGGGAAACAGACAGACGGGGAAAGAGAGGGAAAGAGACAGGTAAAGAGACAGACAAAGACAGGTAAAGAGACAGACAAAGAGACAGACACAGGGAAAGAGACAGAGGGAAAGAGGGAAAGAGACAGAGAGGGAAAGTGACAGAGATAGACAGACAGGAAAAGAGATAGATAGACAGTGAAAGAGATTGAGACAGACGGAGAAAGAGACAGAGACAGTCATAGACAGACAGGGAAAGAGACAGACAAAGAGATAGAGAGATATATACAGAGGGGGAGACAGACATTATAATTACATTTCTATCTATTAGTTTTGTGGTTTTTGTGTGCTGAATACATTTTTGTTAATACATTCTATTTTGTTAACAGGAGTTATTAACCCGGGCGAAGCCGGGTAGTAGACCTAGTTACATTATATGAACGGGTGTGCTGGACCTTGTTTTTGCTTTAATGTAGAATATTACAAAGATTTATAACTTTGCAAAAACTCATCAACAATTTAATTTACACTACAAAGTAACAGGTTGGTGTTTGGCTTACATGGTCTTCTCACCGTCAGGTGGTAGGCTTCCTACACTACAAAGTAACGGGTTGGTGTTTGGCTTACATGGTCTTCTCACCGTCAGGTGGTAGGCTTCCTACACTACAAAGTAACGGGTTGGTGTTTGGCTTACATGGTCTTCTCACCGTCAGGTGGTAGGCTTCCTACACTACAAAGTAACGGGTTGGTGTTTGGCTTACATGGCCTTCTCACCGTCAGGTGGTAAGCTTCCTATACTACAAAGTAACAGGTTGGTGTTTGGCTTACATGGCCTTCTCACCGTCAGGTGGTAGGCTTCCTATACTACAAAGTAACAGGTTGGTGTTTGGCTTACATGGCCTTCTCACCGTCAGGTGGTAGGCTTCCTATACTACAAAGTAACAGGTTGGTGTTTGGCTTACATGGTCATCTCACCGTCAGGTGGTAAGCTTCCTACACTACAAAGTAACAGGTTGGTGTTTGGCTTACATGGTCATCTCACCGTCAGGTGGTTGGCTTCCTACACTACAAAGTAACGGGTTGGTGTTTGGCTTACATGGTCATCTCACCGTCAGGTGGTAGGCTTCCTACACTACAAATTAACGGGTTGGTGTTTGGCTTACATGGTCATCTCACCGTCAGGTGGTAGGCTTCCTACACTACAAAGTAACAGGTTGGTGTTTGGCTTACATGGTCATCTCACCGTCAGGTGGTAGGCTTCCTACACTACAAAGTAACAGGTTGGTGTTTGGCTTACATGGTCTTCTCACCGTCAGGTGGTAAGCTTCCTACACAACAAAGTAACAGGTTGGTGTTTGGCTTACGTGGTCATCTCACCGTCAGGTGGTAGGCTTCCTACTGCAAAGAATTATTGTACGTATATTAAAAATAATGAGAAGATCAACCAGGCTGAATATCAAAGCACTTTATACAACAAAAACACAAACAGGTAGTAGCTTACACATAAAAATGTACAAATGTGCTGCTCCACGTGGATGGAGAAAGCAAAGACCGTTAGAAGTCAGCATGCACGAGTCAGAAAGTCCCGGCGTGGCTATATTCTTGGCAGGGAAAACAGAAGCTTCAGGTCACATTTCTATGATGACATTGGCTGGAAATCTTTGACATCAAGGACTTATGCTCCACCCGATCTTCCGGCGCATTACTGCGTGTCTGTGCAGCGTATCTCATATAGGATGACATCATTGATAGGAACCCCATCTCAGTCTTAATGTGTTTCATGCTATTGCCCCCTCCTCGGACGACCACGTTCTTTCTGACTATACATACCCTATGTATCGCCACCGTTAAACTTTATAATACATAATAATATACAATAAAAATACAAATACATCATAATATACAAACAGCAACACATTGATCTAAAAAAAGGTGTAATATCAAAATCACCTCTCAGACCTCCAGGAAACTTAGCCAGGGTATAACACTCCCCTACTGTCCGTTGAAGATATTTCCACCGTTTGTCGTTCCGCTAGGGTGTGGCCTGTGAGGGTACCACCCACAAATCGTTATACTCGAGGCTTCTGGTTGGTGCACACGTCTTTTTCCGTTACTTTAAATAATATAATACTCTGGTTCCAGTTTCCTTTTGGTTATTCTGATGTAATATAGATTACAAGTACAGCAACCAAGGTAAACAACAGCAACTTTATTATTACCACTACAGGAACCATGTATTGTATATTTTCTAAAATGGACCATCAAATTTTTTTTTTTATGCATTAGTGTAATAAATTGATATTTCTCACAACTAGTTACATTGTTAGTAGGTCTTATTGGATTATCTGGATGTGCAATTTTTTTATTATTTTTTTTTTTAGCTAAATTGAAATATTTTAATATTTATTTATTCTTTTTTAACTACAAGACAGGCAATAAAATCTGGAGAATTCGAAATGTAACCAAAAAATATCCATCTCCGTGTACTAATAATACCCTAATTCAGCAGCTATACAACGATTTTTGCCATTTGCGAACAAAGATGTACAACCGTAAACACTGTATATCAGCAAAACCCTTGATCAGTGTATCCAGAGAAGAAAAAAAAACAACAAAAAACGCTAATAATTTAAGAAAGTCTGCCTGCTTAAAGACGTCTCGAATGTCTGTTACCGTATTTATTGAAGAATAGCAGCGGGTTAAGTTTATTTACGAAGGTTTCGGAATTACAGAGTCCAATGAGGGTTACCATTAACGAATAATAAAAGCCATCACAAGTGATTCATCTCTGACACAGAGGTCTAAATGTAAGCTTGAGAATGGTAAGAATTATCGATTCTATGGAAGGAGCATAAAACTCCTCGGGTAGTGTTATTTTTGCTTTGCCACAGCAGAAGGAGATCGTCAATGTACCTCTGCCACAGAACCCTATGAGACGGAGGTACATCAAAGAGACAAACCATCTCAGTCCAACATACAGAATAGCAAAACTAGGTGCAATCAGGGTCCCCATGGCCGTCCTGGTTGTCTGCAAAAAGAAAACAGAATCAAAAAAATAAATACGTAAAATAAAAAAACAACAACAATGTAACAAAATACCTAAAACTTTTACGATTTGCATGAAACACATTAAAACTGGGGTCATTTGATGTCATCCTTTGTGACAAAGATACACAGACAAGCAATAATAAGTTATCGGACAGGTTAGAGCAGAAGATATCTAGTCCTCGAAGACTAGAAGTCCCTATTCCGATCTGAGTCACATGGTGACACTACGTGATATTGTTTCTATTTTTTTTCTACATCGTATATCTTCAAAACATTGTATTCAGTATCTTAATGTGTCTTCAGATTATTTCACCGGATTTCTTGCATTATCGGATTTCGATTCTGCGTTGGAAACCCAAGAAACCAATGGTGATGTAAGCTTCTCTCTATGTATGATGTCTATGTGCTATGTATTCTTTGCTGGCTGATTAGCTATCCTCACTGATTATATGCATTATCTGTTGGAGTCTGAAACTTACCGTTTTCCTTATGAAAGATTATGTTCTATAAACCATGCTTTAAAGGCAACCTGTCACCAGATCTGGCGACTATAAGCTGCGGCCACCACCAGTGAGTAGACTTGAGCGAGTAGCTAACTATTCGTACTTGCGATACTCATAACGAGTACTGTCTAATACTCGCGTATCTGTTCCGAATAGCGTGTGCAATGCAAGTCAATGGGTAAAAATTCGCAATGTAACGAGTAACCCGAAATTCTGCACTATTCGCTACTCGCATGAACAGTGCGGCATTCGGGTTACTTGTTACTTTGCAAGTTGTTCCCCATTGACTTGCATTGAACACACCATACGCGAGTGTTAGACAGTACTCGTTATGAGTATAGCGAGTACAAATAGCTACTCGCTCAACTCTACCAGTGAGCTCTTATATACAGCATTCCAGAATACTGTATATAAGAGCCCAGGTCACTCTGTAGAACCTAAAAATCACTTTTATAATACTCACCTAGGGGGAGATGCGGTCCCATGGGTGTCACTGCTGTCCGGTCCGGTGCCTCCTCTTTCCGGTCGGCGCCTTCTCTCTGCTGCGATTTGCCATCCTCCTTCGACTAGTCTGAAAGACATGTCCTACGTCATCCACACAAGTCAACATTACGGTCTTGCTCAGGGCAGATCAAAGTATTGTAGTGCGCCTGCGTGGGCAGTCTTTCACCTTTCCTTGCGCCTGCGCATTACAGTGCTTTGATCTGCCCTCCGGCAGGCAGATCAAAGCGCACCTGTGCAGGACCTCAATGCCGGCTAGTGTGCATGACGTAGGCCACGTCATCCATTCTGGGCTGGGTCGAAGGAGGACGGCAATCGCCACAGAGAGGAGGCGCCGGACCGGAGAGCAGCAACACCCATCGGACCCAACTACCCCAAGGTGAGTATTAGAAAAGTGTTTATGTTATACTGAGTGGCATGGGTTCTTACATACCGTTTTCTAGAATGCTGTATATAAGAGCCCACTGGCGGTGGCCGCAACTTATAGTCACCAATCTCGTGACAGGTTCCTTTTAAAGTGCAGATCTGCCATGAAGTGTATGGCCAGATGGTGCATTACAGCTGAAGCGCCACCCACCTGCGGGTCAAACAAATGTGTGTCAATTAGCCATCCCAGTGGATGATCTGGACGCCCCCTTAAGGGGTGGATGTTCACTACTGTTCATTCACAAGACTGAGGATTGGACACTGTTAAGTTGAACTACTTGGTACCAATAGAGGAGAAACTGAACCCCTAGACATTGTCAAGAACGAACTAGTGGGTACAAGGTGCTGGGGCAGAAGACCACTGTATATAAGCCACGTAAAGAGGTGGGCCCATGAAGGACAATCATGGTATATCAACGGGCACATTTTGGAGGTTCCAGAGAAATGAGTAGAAAGATCTGCACATGCCTGGGCCACTTTTCCAATCAGGTCAATGGCAAATAGGGCCTCATTCTCAATAAAAAAGCTGGTCCCAGTGGTGAGACCACATCTGACTCGAAAAAAGAGCCCTGCTACCCCCTGCCGGGATTGGAGAGGTGATCGCGCCTGCGCGGCTTTCTGCATTTACATCTTCTAACGCTTCAAAAACTGCCACATGCATAAATATTCCCACTGGTGGACACAGACCGAAGAGGGCCCCTGTGCAAGAACAGTATATGGGTCCCTTATTTTCCAAGAGCTGATCAAAATGCCCAATTCCACCTATTTTAGAGGAGTAAGTGGACCTCTGTGTGGCTGCACCGCTTGCACCAATGATGTATCCGCCCATATTCCAGATGGCACATTGCGTTTTGTCCTTGACACGCAAAAACTCCAAAATCAAACTGAAACAGAATGAGCCTGTAAAATCCACACTTGTCTCCTTCACCAATTAATACAACCCAACACCACAAACAAATGTAAACTGAAGGCGAACATCTCCCAACTTTTACCAAACTGATTCCGATAGTAGATAAAATAAAAAGCCGCTACATTTGCAAGTGTAAAACAAACACTCGGCGTCGGCTTTATAAATTGTGCCACTTGGGTGAGATAAAAGAGTGCGGCGCTTTATTCCGTGTTACGACCGCGCTGCGCAGCAGCATCGGAGCCTGCGCAGGATGATGAGGATGGTGTTCCTCTTTCAGTATAATGAGAAGTTGGTCCTGACTATTCCGTCATCTCACTATTTCCTGAAGACAGTAAATACATAAATAATGACGGCTAATAAGCTGCTATTATTATCTCCTGCGGCAGAGAGAAATCTAACACCGCGCTCCTATTACACCGGACAGCCGACCTCTAATCCTGGGGCCGGGCACCAAAACACCAGACAAAGGGCAGCTCATGTCTATGGATCCGTCTTTCTATCCAAATATCCATTTAGCAATTTTTATTTTTTTATCTATTTATATAAACAAAAGTAAAATTGTACGTGCAGCAACAGCAACAGAAAAGTATCAGTGTTCCTGGTACAAGCGGTGCTCCAATATAAGAGGCAGCGCTCCACTGCATAGGAAAGGGTTAATGGCCGACAGTGGCAATGGTGACGTTTCGGTCCAAATATGGAGGACCTTTCTCATCGGACTGAAACCTCACTATTGCCACGGTCGGCCATTACACACTTTTGTCATTTTCTACATTGGGGTGCAGCCTCTAATATTTGTATCTATGTCTGTCTGGTTGATGTACAATGTAGTTGGGGAAAAAAAGGTTTATCCTCCAGGACACGGGCGCCACGGGGAACTTTGTTTCATACATTTTCAGAGCTCGGCTTCTACTCTTTGGCGTTTGTTTTTAAGATACAAGTTGGTTTCCTTAGAAGTGCGACACACACACACACACACACACACACACACGCACACACACACGCGCACACACACACGCACACACACGCGCACACACACGCGCACACACACGCGCACACACACACGCACACACACACGCACACACGCATGTGCACACGCACGCGCACACGCACACGCACACACACACGCACACACACACGCGCACACACACGCGCACACACACACGCACACACACACGCACACACACACGCACACACACACGCACACACACACGCACACACGCATGCGCACACGCACGCGCACACGCACACGCACACACACACACACACACGCACACACACACGCACACACACACGCGCACACACACGCGCACACACACACACACACTGGGGTATTATTTTAGTTTTCTTTCCTTCTTTCCTTCTTTCTTTTATTCTCTCTTTCTCTACCTTTTTTGTTTCTTTCGCTTTCTTTTACTCTCTCTTTATCTCTCACTCTTCCTCTCTTTTTCTACCTCTCTCATTCTTTTTTTATTTTTCACTTTCTTTTACTCTTACTTTCTTTCTCTCTTTTACTACCTCTCTTTATCTTTCTCTTTCTTTTTTTTGTTTCTCACTTTTTATCTCTCTCTCTCTCTTTCTCTACCTCTGCCTTTCTTTTTTGTTTTTCACTTTCTTTTTCTCTTACTTTCTCTACCTCTGTCTTTCTCTACCTCTTTCTTTTTTGTTTTTCACTTTTTTCTCTCTTGCTTTCTTTCTCTTTTACTACCTCTCTTTATCTTTCTCTTTTTTTGTATTTTTTTTCTCTCTCTTCTTCTCTTTCTCTACCTCTCTCTTTCTCAACCTCTCCCTCTTTCTCTTTTGTTTTTCGCTTTCTTTTTCTCTCTTTCTCTTGCTCTACCTCTCTTTATTTCTCTTTTTTCCTCTCTCCCTACCTCTCTTTCTTACTCTTTCTTTCTCCACCTCTCTCCCTCTCTCTCTTTACCTCTCTCTACCTCTCTCGTTCTCTTTTTTTACCTTTCTGTTTCTCCCTCTCTACCTCCCTTCCTCTCTTTACCTCTCTCTTTCTCCACCTCTCTTTACCTCTTTCTCTACCTCTCTCTCTTACTCTACACCTCTTTCTTTCTCTTAACCTCTTTCTTTCTCTCTCTTTTTCTACCTTTCTGTTTCTTCCTCTCTACCCCCCTTCCTCTACCTCTCCTTCTCCACCTCTCTTTACTGCTTTCTCTACCTCTCTTTCTCTTTACCTCTTTCTTTCTCTCTTTCTTTCTGTACCTTTGTTTCCTCTCTCTACCTTTTTCTCTCTCTCTTACTTTCTTTCTCTTTCTCCACCTCTCTACCTCTCTTTACTTTTTTCTTTACCTCTCTTTCTCTCTCTACCTCTCTCTACCTCTTTCTCTCTCTTAGTTTACCTCTTTCTTTCTCTACCTCTCTCTACCTCTTTCTCTCTCTTACTTTACCTCTTTCTTTCTCTACCTCTCTCTACCTCTTTCTCTCTCTTACTTTACCTCTTTCTTTCTCTAGCTCTCTCTCTACCTGTTTCTCACTCTCTACCTCCCTCTTCTTTCTTTCATGCATCAATATTTCTGTCTATATTTATGATGAATCACAGAAAAATAAACTTGACAATGTTGCGTGCTGTGCCGTATTATCGCCGTTCCTTGCAGCGTGTGACGTCATGTATGTCTTGGCTTGACGTCCTTCCCTTTTTTCCTTCCCTTTTTTCTTCTTCATCTCTCTCCTATCTATTTTTACATACATGCATCACATGAGGCATTGGGTGGTCAGACGCCCAGGCCCAGGTGTGAGTGCGCTCCTAGCCGCCCCCCGGTCTATAGGGGTCCGTCTGTGATTCCCGGCCCCTCTGGCCGTCTGCTCCCAGTGTGATAAATGTCCCGTGTAACTGGTATAACGTCAGGTGATCGCACTTTCCATTTAAAAACCACTTTACCAGGGGAACAAATGTTCCTTTGGAAAATGTTAATCATAGATTTGTTTTAATTATTTAGTGGCCTATTTCAGCAAATCTAGGGCAAAATTCCAGCGGTGTCATTAAGGTAGTGATGGAGGTGAGGTGCGTCCTGTGCCTGTGCGAAGTGCCGTCCCCGCAGACTCACCTGTACACACTCACAGTACGGAGCCGCACGCTCACACTACGGAGCCGCACGCTCACACTACGGAGAGCCACACGCTCACATGGCAGAGCCACACGCTCACACGACAGAGCCGCACGCTCACACTACGGAGAGCCGCACGCTCACACGACAGAGCCGCACGCTCACACGACAGAGCCGCACGCTCACACTACGGAGAGCCGCACGCTCACACTACGGAGCCGCACGCTCACACGACAGAGCCGCACGCTCACACGACAGAGCCGCACGCTCACACTACGGAGCCGCACGCTCACTCTACGGAGCCGCACGCTCACTCTACGGAGCCGCACGCTCACTCTACGGAGCCGCACGCTCACTCTACGGAGCCGCACGCTCACTCTACGGAGCCGCACGCTCACACTACATTGCCGGACACTCACACTATGGAGCCGCACACTCACACTACGGAGCCGCAGGATCACACTACGGAGCCGAACACTCACACTACAGAGCCAAACGCTCACACTACAGAGCCGCATGTTCACACGACGGAGACGCACGCTCATACTACGGAGCCGCACGCTCACTCTACGGAGCCGCACGCTCACTCTACGGAGCCACACGCTCACACTACATTGCCGGACACTCACACTACGGAGCCACACACTCACACTACGGAGCCAAACGCTCACACTACAGAGCCGCATGTTCACACGACGGAGACGCACGCTCATACTACGGAGCCGCACGCTCACACTACGGAGCCGCAGGATCACACTACGGAGCCGAACACACACTACGGAGCCAAACGCTCACACTACAGAGCCGCACGCTCACACGACAGAGCCGCACGCTCACACTACGGAGCCGCACGCTCACTCTACGGAGCCGCACGCTCACTCTACGGAGCCGCACGCTCACACTACATTGCCGGACACTCACACTACGGAGCCGAACACTCACACTACAGAGCCGCATGTTCACACGACGGAGACACACGCTCACACTACAGAGCCGCATGTTCACACGACGGAGACACACGCTCATACTACGGAGCCGCACGATTACACTACAGAGCCGCACGCTCACACGACGGAGCCGCACGCTCACACTACGGAGCCGCACACTCACACTACGAAGCCGCACGCTCACACTACGAAGCCGCACGCTCACTCTACGGAGCCGCAGGATCACACTACGGAGCCGAACACTCACACTACGGAGCCAAACGCTCACACTACAGAGCCGCACGCTCACACGACAGAGCCGCACGCTCACACTACGGAGCCGCACGCTCACTCTACGGAGCCGCACGCTCACTCTACAGAGCCGCACGCTCACACTACATTGCCGGACACTCACACTACGGAGCCGAACACTCACACTACAGAGCCGCATGTTCACACGACGGAGACACACGGTCACACTACAGAGCCGCATGTTCACACGACGGAGACACACGCTCATACTACGGAGCCGCACGATCACACTACAGAGCCGCACGCTCACACTACAGAGCCGCACGCTCACACGACGGAACCGCACGCTCACACTACGGAGCCGCACACTCACACTACGAAGCTGCATGCTCACACTACGAAGCCGCACGCTCACACTACGGAGCCAAACGCTCACACGACAGAGCCGCACGCTCACACGACGGAGCCGCACGCTCACACTACGGAGCCGCACGCTCACTCTACGGAGCCGCACGCTCACTCTACAGAGCCGCACGCTCACACTACATTGCCGGACACTCACACTACGGAGCCGAACACTCACACTACAGAGCCGCATGTTCACACGACGGAGACACACGCTCACACTACAGAGCCGCATGTTCACACGACGGAGACACACGCTCATACTACGGAGCTGCACGATCACACTACAGAGCCGCACGCTCACACTACAGAGCCGCACGCTCACACGACGGAGCTGCACGCTCACACTACGGAGCCGCACACTCACACTACGAAGCCGCACGCTCACACTACGGAGCCGCACACTCACACTACGGAGCCGCACGCTTACACTTCGTAGATGCAGGATCACACTTCGGAGCCAAACGCTCACACTACAGAGCCGCACGCTCACACGACAGAGCCGCATGATCACACTACAGAGCCACACAATCAAACTACGGAGCCGCACGCTCACACTACGGAGAGCCACATGCTCACACGATGGAGCCGCACGCTCACACGACGGAGCCGCACGCTCATACTACGGAGCCACATCATCACACTACGGAGCCTCACGCTCACACTACAGAGCCACACGCTTACACTACGGAGCCTCACGCTCACACTACAGAGCCGCACGCTCACACTACGGAGAGCCACATGCTCACACGATGGAGCCGCAGGCTCACACGACGGAGCCGCACGCTCATACTACGGAGCCGCACGCTCATACTACGGAGCCACACCATCACACTACGGAGCCGCACGCTCACACTACGGAGCCGAACGCTCACACTACAGAGCCGCCCGCTTGCACTACGGAGAGCCGGCCGCTCACACTATGGAGCTGCACGCTCACTCTACGGAGCCGCACGCTCACTCTACGGAGCCGCACGCTCACTCTACGGAGCCGCACGCTCACACTACATTGCCGGACACTCACACTACGGAGCCGCACACTCACACTACGGAGCCGCAGGATCACACTACGGAGCCGAACACTCACACTACAGAGCCAAACGCTCACACTACAGAGCCGCATGTTCACACGACGGAGACGCACGCTCATACTACGGAGCCGCACGCTCACTCTACGGAGCCGCACGCTCACTCTACGGAGCCACACGCTCACACTACATTGCCGGACACTCACACTACGGAGCCGCACACTCACACTACGGAGCCGCAGGATCACACTACGGAGCCGAACACTCACACTACGGAGCCAAACGCTCACACTACAGAGCCGCACGCTCACTCTACGGAGCCGCACGCTCACACTACATTGCCGGACACTTACACTACGGAGCCGAACACTCACACTACAGAGCAGCATGTTCACACGACGGAGACACACGCTCACACTACAGAGCCGCATGTTCACACGACGGAGACACACGCTCATACTATGGAGCCGCACGCTCACACTACAGAGCCGCACGCTCACACGACGGAGCCGCACGCTCACACTACAGAGCCGCACACTCACACTACGAAGCCGCACGCTCACACTACGAAGCCGCACGCTCACACTACGGAGCCGCACACTCACACTACGGAGCCGCACGCTTACACTTCGTAGATGCAGGATCACACTTCGGAGCCAAACGCTCACACTACAGAGCCGCACGCTCACACGACAGAGCCGCATGATCACACTACAGAGCCACACAATCAAACTACGGAGCCGCACGCTCACACTACGGAGAGCCACATGCTCACACGATGGAGCCGCACGCTCACACGACGGAGCCGCACGCTCATACTACGGAGCCACATCATCACACTACGGAGCCTCACGCTCACACTACGGAGCCGCACGCTCACACTACAGAGCCACACGCTTACACTACGGAGCCTCACGCTCACACTACAGAGCTGCACGCTCACACTACGGAGAGCCACATGCTCACACGATGGAGCCGCAGGCTCACACGACGGAGCCGCACACTCATACTATGGAGCCGCACGCTCATACTACGGAGCCACACCATCACACTACGGAGCCCCACGCTCACACTACAGAGCCGAACGCTCACACTACAAAGCCGCCCGCTCGCACTACGGAGAGCCGGCCGCTCACACTATGGAGAGCCGTACCATCACACTATGGCGAGCCGCACACTCACACTATGGAGAGCCGCACACTCACACTATGGAGAGCCGCACACTCACACTATGGAGAGCCGCACCATCACACTACGGAGCCACACTATCACACTATGGACCAGCACGCTCCACTCATTATTAGTTTTATTGTTTCTTGTTAATACACTAATAGGATTTAACCCTTGGTGGACTCGCAATTGCAAATTCTAGTATTTGCTCATGTAAACATGGCAGCGACCAAGCAATGAAGCAACAAATGGCATCATTTATGCCGGCCCTAAATCACCAGTGTGCTGCCAATGATAAGCGGACTCTGAGGACCGAACCATTGCCTTACCGAACATTCGCTTAGTTGGGCCCTTTGTGAGGATTAGAGTTTGTGTATATTGAATTGTTGTATGCGGATGTAATTGGGCACCCATAGAAGCCTATAGGACCAAAAGTACCATCATAGATTATAAACAGTAATTACTGTATATATAATTATATAGTAATTGTATATAAATGGACTATAAATTGTGGCAGACACAATATTGTAATAGTATTCAACCCCTAGTGCTACTATTGTGCTGTAAGGGGGCACTATATTATATCACAGGTAGCCCAGCAGAGAGCCACAAAGCTAAAGCCATGTGAGCTGGTCCCAGACATGGAGTATAAAGTATAGATATTGCCCTATTTATTCCATATCATAATTTGGATTAAAAATTAGAAATCTTGCAATTCTCTTTCTGGCCGGACTTTTTTTTTACCCTCCAATTTGTGTTTTAAAAAAAAAATTACATGCACATTAGCAGCAATGAACAGACACTAAAGAAGCATCTAATAAGCGTGTGCAAAGATGATTGTGACGGTGCAGAGCAGCCTATTGTGATCGGTGCCTCCTGTGTTATCAGCTGTGTATGATGGTGTTACCTGTGATTGAAA